>NC_056726.1:359760860-360060860 GCF_019279795.1 Protopterus annectens | reverse complement strand
CTATGTTCTTCGTGTTTCACTGTTACAGTCATTACATTTGGGTAGAATCCCAAAGCTATGGTTGGGAGGATGAATTTATACAGCATTAGGAGCAGTTATAAGGCCCTGCAGGACAACAGTGGCAAGCCAGCTCTGGATTTAGAGAAGAGAGGTAAATGGTAGTGTTTGGTAAACGTATGAATTGAGCTCCAGGTAGCAGCTTCTAGAATGTCTCTGGTAGGAAACCCTCTGAGAAAGGCTGCAGAAGTAGCTGCAGCCCTGGTGGAATGAGATCTGATCCCCTTGGGGACAGATTTACCATGGTGCATATAGCAGAAACGAATACAATTGCTTATCCATTTGGAAATAGTCTGCTTTGAGATAGCTTTTGCCCCTGCAGCAAATGCCACCAATAATTGTTCAGTTTTTCTTAGAGATTTTGTCCTGTTTAAGTAGAATCTTAGTTGTCTGTGTACATCCAATGAATGCAGAATCCACTCACCCTTGTACTGTGGATTTGGGAAGAAAGGTGGCAGATGAATGGTCTGATTAAGAGCCACACTAGATACCACTTTAGGCATAAAGGATGGACTGGTCCTGAGAGCCACCCTGTCTGGGTAAAAGATAATGAAAGGCTTCACTGCCATGAGAGCCTGTAGTTCTGAAATCCTTCTAGCTGAAGTGACTGCTAAAAGAAAAGCTGTCTTCCAAGAAAGAAATTTTATGTATGCAGTAGCAGCTGGCTCAAAAGGAGGTAGAGTGAGTTTTTCCAAAACAAAATTGAGGTCCCATGCAGGAGTTGGTGCTCTCCTGGGAGGTCTTAAATTGTTGGCTCCTCTGAGATACTGCTTTAGCAGAGGATGAGAAAAGAGGGGAGGCTCTGTGTTGTAATCAGCTGAAATGGCAGAAGCATGGATTTTTATGGTAGAAAAAGATAGGCCCTTGTGAAACATCTCAGTTAAGTATTGCAGAATCTGAGGAATATTGGGCATTGCTGTGCTTATTCCTTGTGCTTGGTTCCAGGCATAAGATTTTCTAGTACTAGGCCTTCTAGCCTCCAAAATGACATCCAACACAGGTTTACTGAGAGATGTAAAGGAAGAAATTAGTTGATTAGCCACGCTGCAAGATTCAAAGTTTGGAGCCGAGTGTGCAGAATTTGGTAGTTCTGCTGAGACAGTAGGTAAGGGGTCTAAGGCAGGTGCCACGGAGGAAGGTGCAACACATTGCGCAGGAGTGGGTACCAGTGTTGATTAGGCCAATCTGGAGCAATCAGAATCATTTTTGGTTTGTCCTGTCTAACCTTTAGTAGGACTTTGGAGAGCAGAGGCAGTGGGGGAAAGGCATAGACTGACAGGTTTTTCCAGCTGAAGGATAGGGCATCCACTTTCCAAGCTTTTTTGTGATGAATTCTTGTGCAGAATTTGTCCAACTGATAGTTTTGAGGTGAGGCAAAAAGATCTATGTCTGGGCTCCCCATTTGCATGTCAACATGCTGAAAATTTGTGGTTCCAGTTTCCATTCGTGTGGGTCCATAAGATTTCTACTTAGTTCGTCTGCCAGAGTATTTTGCTTTCCTGGTGGGAATTGAGCTTGTAGTTGTATTTAAGTCAAGGCCGTTTTTCACATTGCCATGGCTAGTCTGCAAAGGGGGTAGGAATGTGTACCTCCCTGCTTGTTTATATACCACATAACTGTGGTGTTGTCTGTCTTTATCAGTAGTTGTCATGGATGAAGGTAGTCCTTGAAGGCTGTCAGAGCCTTCTGTACAGCTTGCATCTCTTTCTGATTGATAATGTAGGTGCATTTGATTTGGGCTCTATTTGCCCTGAATGCATCTCCCTGCCAGATGCGCCCCCCAAGCATAGTCTGATGCGTCTGTAGCCAGGGTTTGGGTGGCAGGGGGTGGAGTGAATGACAGTCCCTTGTTTTGGTGGCAGGCCTCTGCCCACCATAGGAACTCTAGTTGCAGGCAAGGTATGATAGGAATCATTGTTTCCAGGCTGTGACAATGTTGACTCTATAAGCTTTTTTAGGTACCATTGAAGTTTCCTTATATGTAGTCTTGCATATGGAATTAGAAGAATACAGGAGGCCATGAACCCCAAGGCCTGCAGAATTTGTCTTGCAGATAGCTGGGTTTTTGTGATCACTTGTCTGAAGTAAGTCATCAATTGAATTTGCTTTTCTGGCGTAAGGTAAGTCATCTGGGCAGTTGTATTCAAGCTTGCACCCAGGAATGTAATTTTTTAAGAGGGCACCAGTTGTGATTTCTTTTTGTTTATGGTGTACCCTAGACAAGTTAAAACCCTTTATACAAACACCGGATGTTCTAGAAGAGTGCCCTTGTTTTCTGCCTGAATTAGACAATCATCCAGGTATAGATACATTTGAATACTTCTTTGCCTGCAAAATGCAATTACTGGTGCCAGGCACTTTGTGAAGACCCTGGGCACAGTAGATAAGCCAAAGGGCAGTGCAGAGAACTGGTAATGCAAGTAGCCTGCTTTGAAGCGGGGGTATCTTCTGCAAGATTCCCTGATTGGGATATGCAGGTAAGCCTCTTTTAAGTCTAGAGTTACCAGCTAGGCATCTTTGCCTAGCATACGTAGAAACTGTTGAAGAGTCAGCATATTGAATTTTGGAATGTCCAGAAATGTATTTAGAATGGATAAGTCCAGAAATGGATGCCATGATTTGTCTTTTCTGGGTACCAGGAAAAGTTTTGAATAGAAACCTTGTCCCTTTTCTTTTTCTGGTACTGGTTGAATAGCCCCCATATTCACGAGGGACATAACTTGTTTCTGGGCCTCTGCCCACTGATTTGGAGGCAGATCTGGCCATCCGTTTGTGATTGGGAATGTATGGAAATGAAATCTGTATCCCTAGGAAACTACATTTAAAACCCATTTGCCTGGGTAATCAGTTGTCAGTTTCATGCATGAAGTGCCAGTTTTGCTCCCAAAGGGGTGGCCAAAAGATAAGTGCTTGGTAATTGCAGTGGAAAGTCATTGAAACTGTTTACCATAGGGAGGTGCCTTGTTGCTTACAGATTTGGAGGTGGAGGCACCCCATTGTTTTGTTCTAAATGTTCCTTGCGACTGAAACCTGGAGCCTTTGGAATGTCAACGGCTCTCGTGGGTACTGGAAAGGACCAGTTCTTAGTAGGCCAGTGCCTACTAAATCTGGGTGGCTGCACTTGTAAGAAATCTTTCACAGTTTGCATGGATTTAGCTTTATCTTCCATCTTTTTCAAAGCTTCTTCGGCCTTGTTACCAAAGAGACTGTCCTGTTGTAAAGGAGCATCCAACAGTTTTGCTTTAACATGGTCAGGCAGACTTTGCTCCTTGAGCCAAGCATGCTTTCTTATCACAGATCCAGTTACAGCAGCCCTGCAAGAGGCCTCCAAGGAATCAAAACCACATTGCAAAGTATGTTTTCCAGCTTGTGCAGCTGAATGTAATAAATCCTGCAACTCTTTATTTTCCACACAGTCAGAAATCAACATAATTTTCTGATTAAGTAAACCCATGACATGCTGTTGATATTTAAGCATATGAAATTGACAATTTAAAGCCCTGATTGCCAAGGTTGCAGATGTGTAAACCATCTTACCCCATCTATCCAGCGCCCTGGAATCTCTGTCAGAAGGGGTAGGATTTGTAGCAGTAGAGGCCTTAATGCCTTTGGGACCCTGAGAAGTGGTTTCAAGGTCAGCAGTTAGGTTTTTAAAAAGGAATGTGTGGGAGTCAGGAACCCTGTAGTATCTGTCTGGCTTACTAGGAGCCGGAGGCAGGGAATCAGGAGTCATACTGGATTCTGAGAAAACATCATCAACAATGTCTAGAACAAGAGGTATAGCCAAAGGCCTATGCTGAGAAAGAAGAAGAAAATCCCCAAGTCTCTTTTTAGATTCAGAGAAATCCTGACTCTCTCAGTGGAAGTGTTCCCTTAAGGTATGCAAAGTTTCTCCAAAAGAGAAATCCTCAGGGGGAGAAGCAGAAGGGATGGAGTCTTCTGCATCAGGGTCCTCATAAGTGGGTGTAGATAAATCCTGATCAGAAGAGGAATCACAAGAAATAGAAACCTGATCTGAAGATTCATAGTCAGTGCCTTGCCTAGGCCTCTTAGCAGGAAGGGGATGGGTACCCCTGATCAAGGTAATTAAATCTTCAGCCATTTTGATTTTTGTTTTTTAGGCATTGGGGCCTGTACACGTGGCCCAAGCATTGGTTTTTTAGACATAGAAGTAGTTTTTGGCCTTAGTTTTGAAGATGGCATCGTTTAATATACAAATCTTTAGGCCTGAAAACACCCTTAGAAGCCGATGCCTGCTCAGCGGCTCTGGATCCATCTTAGGTAGAGACATCCGTGGGTTCAATACTTAAAAGTATTTCGCTGCATACCGGACTCCAAATGGGTCTCAGTAGAGGCCTGCAAATCAAAAGTAGTGGGTATTAGGGGCTGCGAAAGCACCTCACTGAGTACCGGAGAACCGGCGTCTGGTTTAGGAGAAGAATCGTCATCGGTTTTGGACCTCGATGGTCTGTCTCTGTCTTTTTCTTTGCAATTTTTTAGGTATTCCAGTAGTCGGATTGCTAACCGACAACAATTCTGGATAGTTAAATCTTGAGCCAAAATATTTAGAAGCAAAAATATACCGACGTTTAATCATGCGTTGATTAAATTTAGCACAAAACCGACAGCAAGGCATGTTGTGGTCAGGGCCTAGACAAGAAATACAGTACAAATGAAAATCCTTATGAGGTATTTGCTTCCCACAAGTAATGCAATTATTAACTTTTACTGACATCGGTAAGGAGCAAGAAAAAGTTTCCCCAATGGGGTACTTAGCTTTTAGTTGAAGACTTCGGTTCTGAAACTCGAATACAAAACTTTCAGGAGTTGGCCGACCGGCACTTGCGAACTGCTTCTGCTTCGGGCACCATGTGGCAAGAAAGACTGATGTAATGGCATTGGCTGCATGTTTTATACCCCTGATGACCTGACATCATGGAAGAAGGGACAGCAACCGACGCAGGACCCAAGACTTTGTTAATCAGGCCGACTGAGGGCAACCGGCCGGCAGATTACCCCGAACGGAATGACTGCAACAGTGAAACACAAAGAACATTAGTAGTAGTAGTAGTTGGTGGGAGACTGTGTCAAATGTTTTTGCCATTTCAAGAAAAATAGCTGACACTTAAGTTGTCACAGTTTCAGTTTTGGTTAATATTTGTGATAAAGCTGAGAAGGTTGGTAGTAGTGATGGGGAAGGGACAAAAACCATGCTGAGTGGGAGATAGGAGATTTTTATTGGGGATATTCCTGAGTACTGGGACTGAATACAAAGTTCTAGAATTTTTGATAGGTGTATTAGTATAGCAATAGTCTGTAGCTGGAGAGGTCCAACACTGTGTAGTGGTAGAATTATATGATTTCTTAAAAATAGCAGGGACATAGCCTTCCTTGATTGATTAGTTTATTAAGATGGAGACAGGTAAAGCTAGGGCATCTGCTGCAGTTTTGATGTATTTTCCTGTTACGTTATCAAGGACAGGGAGAGTTGGTTTTATTCTGAGAAGGAGTCTTTTGATAATGGCTGTGGACACTAACTAAAAACAGAAAGGGTTTATGTTATCAGATGACCCGGGGGAGGGTGATGTCATAGAAGGAGTAGAGTTAGGCTGCTGCTTGGATAAAGGGATTATTGAATAAGATAGAATGATGTTGCTTTTCTATGAATGTGGTGGGTTGGATGATTTGACAAGAATACAGGAGAAGGTTGACAGATGGCGAAAACATTTTGGAAATGTAACTGAGAGTTTGTGCAGTGTGTTTTCTTGCCAAAATTGATCTAGGTTCATAGGTTCATAGGTTTATACTAAGCTATCTGCCCTAGGGCATTTATAAGCCTAGCCAGAATGTGTTTGGCTTTCGCCACCCATTTTAAATTTATTTTGCTATGCCCTTTTTAGAGGTTAGTATACTGTGCCTCTGTCTAACAGTGACACAGAAGTGATACCCGGGGTAAACCTACGATCTCCCATCCACTCATCAAGATTCCTCTTGAAGAGAGTCAATGAGGGACTCTGCCTATCCTGGACTGGGATTTTATTCCAGAGTGAAGGGAGCCACTGGCTTATGAATCTGTCCCTCCAGCATGTCCTATTTATTTCAGTGCTGAGGTTCAAGTCTCTCGAGCGCGTAGCTCGATGGGATTTGGATTTTCTGAGGTGCAGCATGTCCATTAATTCCGGGTTGGACATGGCTTTATACGTCAGGCACAGATCGCCTCTGAACAGGCGGTATGCCACTGAGTAGAGCTGGAGTTTCTTTAACCGGGCAGCATATGGCATCTGTTTGAGCCCTTTGATCCTCTTGGTGAGGTACTTTTGGGGTCTTTCCAGTTGCTGCAGGTGTCTGGTAAGGTACATCCCAAAAGGGCATTGTACTCAATTATGGGCCTGATGAGGGATGAGCAAAGAGGCACGATGACCTCCCCTGATCTAGATGTGAATCCCTTCATGATTAAGTGGGCTATATAAAATGTTTTTCTAACCACTTTGGCCACGTGGTTGTCAAATGAGAGATTGCTATCAACTTGGGTCCCCAGGTCCCTAATTACTTCTTCTGTACTTAATGGATTACCACCTATGTGGTAATTTGTGGGCACTTTGTTTTGCCAAAGGGATGACTATACACTTTTGGCATTTAGCTTGAGGCCATGGCTCTGGCACCAGTTGTCTGTTTCTATGAGGCCCTTTTGGAGGATGCTTGTGTCGGCTGGAGAGTCGATTATGGCGCCCAGTTTGCAGTCATCTGCGAACTTGGTCAGCCACAGTCCTTCCATGTTGGCCTGTACCTCCGAGAAATATATACCGAACAAGAGAGGTCCCAGGACTGAGCCTTGTGGGACACCACTTGTAACTGGTTTGGAGTCTGACATGGCTCCAGCAATTCTAACCATGTGGGTTCTGTCCTTGAGCCAGTTTGCAATCCATCTAGTGACATAGGGGTTTATATTTAAGCTGGTGAGCTTATCTATAATGCCCGAGTGGGGTATTGTATCGAAGGCTTTTGCGAGGTCCAGGTAGGCTGTGTGGACCACCTTCCCCTCGTCAATGGCCTTGGTGACTGTTTCAAAGAAATCAACCAGGTTTAAGAGGCAGGATCTGTGCTTAACAAAGCCGAACTGGGTAGGATCCAGTGTTTGTAGGTCCACAATATCTTTATTTATGAGGTCCATGATGATCCTTTCCATAGCTTTGCAGACCAAGATAGTCAGGCTTATGGGGTGATAGTTTCCAGGATCCGTTGAGGCACCACCTTTATGGAGAGGGACCACTGTTGCTGTACGCCACACTTTGGGCACATATCCTGTAGTAAGGCTGAGATTGAACAGTAGTTTTATGTTTGGGTTTAGCTCTTCTTGGAGTTCATGTAGGATGCAGCCCAGGACACCATCTGGTCCCATTGATGCTGTGTTTTTTGCTTTGGAGAGGGCGGCTCTTACCTGAGCATCTGAGATGTCAGGGGGGCAGCACTCTGCTGGGATAGATATTTGCCCTTTTGGTGGGGAGGGGGGGGGAGAAGTTTGCACTGAACCTGTCAGCTAGGATGTTGGCAATGTCTATGGGTTCGGTGTATTTTTTGTCATTTTGGACTAATTCTGAGCATATCTGGGAATTACCATCCAGGTTCCTAACATAACTAAAAAAAGCCTTGTGATTATCCTTAGTGTCCTGTGCAATTTTTCTCTCGAAGCTGGCCTTAGACAATTTTATGTGTGCCCGTAGTTTTTTGCTAATACTGATCAGTGATGCCTTCCCTTTTTGGGATTTTGCTCTTTCATTTAGTAGCTTCCTCCTTCTATTGTATAGTTTGTTTATGGCTGGGGTCCACCAGACAGGACGTCTGCCTTTGGAGGATTGGGTCTTGGTTTTATTTGGGATCGCATGATCCATGCATTCCTGAAGGTGTTCATAGAATGCGTTTATAAAGGATTCTGTGGTCTGGGCAGTATTTTCCACAGGCCCGGGGGCTTTGAAGGATTCCACCTCAGTTTTGAGGAGTGTGAAATTTGCTTTAGAGAAGTTTTTCACTGTGGTTTTCTGGGCAGGGGTGGGGTCGGGATGTGAATATCCAGTGAGATTAGTTTATGGTCTGATCTTACCAGTGAGGGATACACTTCTGGTCTGGAGCATAGAGTTCCCATGTTGGTGATGATTAGGTCCAGTATGTTTTCCCCTCTTGTGGGAGTGGTAACAAGTTGTTTCATAGCATTTGAGTTTATAAATTCTAGGAACCTTTGGGCTAGGGTGTTGGAGCTAGAGTAATGCTCCCAGTCTATGTTTGGGTAGTTGAAGTCGCCCAATATAATGGTGTTTGGAGAGACCTTCATATTTTCCAGTGTTCTCAGGAAGGCCGAGTGGGGTTCCTGGGTTTGGGAGGGTGGTCTGTAGCAGGCTATAAACTGGAAGGCAGTTTTACCCACTGTTAGTTGCACATGGATAGTCTCTGACGCCGTGCTTTGCCACCAACCTGGAGGTGTGGGTATCTTTGATGAATATCGATACTCCCCCTCCTTTTGTGGTTCGGTCCAAGTTTTGGGGCGAAAAGCATGGTATGAGGTATAACCTGGTAGTGCTGGGGTGCTCTTGGGAGCCCTGAACCAGGTTTCTGTTACTGCACAGATATCGATGTTCTCCATGCTAAGGAGAGTTTCGAGTGCGTGCATCTTGAGGTTTAGACTTCTGGCGTTGAGTAGCATTACTCTTAGTTTCTTATCCCTTGTGATACCTATGGAGGTGGGTTTGTCTTTTGAGCCTTGCCTAAAAAGGCACTATGGGGTAGCAAGAGCCTTTGCCAATATCCGAAAGCCCAGGGTGACAGGTGCAACGCGGCCCTAGCGAAGCATCGTGGCTTGTCGAGCATATCATCCCAAGCTGACAGGCATTGGATCCCCTTTGAATGACACCAGTACTTAAGCCAATTGTTGAAATTGATCATCTTGTCTTCATATTGTGGCATCGTTCTTGGTGAGGGTAAGATGCTACTCAAGGTCAGGGTCATACCGGCCTGGGCTACATGCTCAGAGAGCTCCTTTATGTCTCTTTTCATGTAGTCCAGGGAGGTACGTCTCAGGTCATTCACACCAGCATGGACAATGACTGAGTCATATTTGTACTTGCCATGGAGTGACCTGAGTGCTTGTGTTATGTGGCGGATCCTAGCGCCCGACAGGCTGCTCACTGTGACCCTCTCCTTGTTCAGCCTGGTGAGCGGGATGTCAGTGTGCCTGACGATAGAGTCACCTATTACAAGTGTATCAGGTGTGTTGTTTAGTCTTAAGGGCTGTGACTGTTTGGCACACTGGCTTTGTGAGATATGTGTTGCACGTGTTTTGTTTTGGGGTAGCGGCTGCTTGGGTGTCTGCTTTGGAGGTCTCTGCTGCTTCGGCAGATTTTTATTTAGAGCCTCCGAGTATGTTTTTGTGATTATGTGTTTGGGTTGCTGTCGTGGTAGGTCTATGTGAGACTGGAATTGTAGTGAGTGTGGTTTCCTTCTCCTCCTGACTGGTTATGCCAGTACTGAGTTGAGAGAGCTTAGCCTCCAGTTTGGCTATATGGTTGCATCTCTCACATGTGTTGGAATTTGTTGGGAGGAGGAGAGGGTTGTCTGTGTACATGAGGCAGTTGTAACATTGCCTCAAGATTCCCAGATTCACCAGCTGGACCGAGAGGAGATTGACAACTGACCTTTGGACATGCTAGAATAATATTGGGAATTCCTTAATAATTGAAAACCAGGGCCAGTGGGGAGTGAGGGTGTAGAGCTTTTAATTTTTAGTGCTGACTTATATAATTGCTTTAGTGAGCAAGTGCCAGGTAACTTAAGTGCAATGTGTTACAGGTAACTTAAATGCAAAAACGACAAACAGTAACTTTCTTTCAAGTGAAACAAGGAAATAAGTACAGTAAGCAAGGCAGATATCACTAGTGATCCACAGAAGTGCTGAGAAGCAGATTAGGTGGAATTAGCATTCCAGGAAATAACAAGCAAACAAACAACAAGCATATAAACAAAGCTAGATTCAGCAGGCCTGGATCTAGTCTATGCTACAGCAAACAAGGTGTACCAATTTCAGTAAGATACAGTTCAAATATTCAGGCACTATAAACCTTTAACCAGAAATTCCCAGCTCAGAAGGGCAGAGTCCAGCCTCTTCTCCCACAAGAGTGCAGACCACAAACCTTCTTAATGTAAAATAACTGGCCTGAAGCCCAAGTGCTTAAACCAGAACTAATACACTTTAAGAATAACAGACACTGGGCTCTCAATCAGCAGTTCCCAACTTAGAAGGATGAAAGCTACCTGTCCTGCCACCACAGTGCATGCCACAAACCTTCCTAATGTAAAACAACTGGTCTGAAGCCCAATCTAGGATTTAGTGATATTTCTGACTCAGATTTATGGTGTACCCAGGTTATCCAGGCCACGTCACGTTAATTCACTAGATGCTTGGTTTCCTCTGCAAAACAGTGGAGCTGGATTTGCTTCAAGTCTTTTTGTTCTCATTGGGGCATGCTCATTTAGAATATATTGAGGAAAGTATAACTAAGAATCCTATGGCTTCACCTAGTGGGACAGTGAGTAATACTCCCTAGTTAAAAGATTTTAACATAGAAATGAGAGGGTCTTTTTGAAAGGAAGAGAGATATTGCATATGTGATTATAGTGGTGGTGCTGTTTTTGGCAACAAACTTGATCCCTTATAGCAGTCTATCCACATAAACAAAGTTCATCGCTGTCCATAGTCAAGAGTAACTTAGATCTATGGATGAGAAACAGAAATTTACCCCAGAACTGCCCCATGTGCTATCAATAGACAGTGGCAGCTCCTAAATGCATTATCCCATGCACAGTTCACTCATATTATCTATGGTATGATCTCAGTTATCCTTATTGGGGCAATATATAATTATCAACCAGGAGATGGATAAGGCCAGTCTATAAGCGAAAGGGATGGGTTATTTCAAGCACAGAAATTGGTTAGGCTTATAATGGCCCACAAGGGTAGCTAGCCTAGTACGTACCTATGAACTTAATAAAAGTAGGTAGGTGATATTTTAAGATGTCAGGAAGGGTGCTGCAGAAAGCAATTTTGGTTTGAGTATAAGTGAGAAGCCAGTAAATAGTAAAATGCCTTTCACTAAATTTATTATAATGGGTAGGGGTGGAAATATTTTGAGTGAATCCAAACAGACCGAGGCCACTGTTGGAGGAGTCATGAGTTATTGTCTAGCAGTTAACACTGCGGTCATGCAATATTATAGATTCTTATGGAATATTTGAAGAGGTCCAAAATAATAACTCTTATGTGATGGCAATATTGTTTCTTGAAAGAATGTATACACCTATTATGCACACATTTATTAGAATTTCACCATTGTGGAAAGGGTGAGGGTACTTAGGGTGTGTGGATAGGTTATGGGTGTTTTTAGATTACAACCATTCTTCCTACTTTTTTGGCCTTTCTATCTAAGCTGAGCATGTTGTATCCTGGAGAAAGTATCTTATTATCCTTAATTTTTTGCTTTAACCAGTTTCAGTAGCCATAACTACTGTGGAGACAGGCAAAGCCTATACGATAAGTCAGAGAGATAGGATTGGGTTAAATGAGTTGTAATCCTGGGATCACAAGCTTTAAGTGGTAAACTGTGCAAATTTACTAAAAAGTTTAAAAAAAGAAATACGTTTTAAATATGTAGACAACTCCTTAGTCCTGTACTGTTGAGTTATTTACATAGGGTCTACATCGCACACTAACCGCCAGGGAAATAAATAACTGAGAAACTTAAAATAGTTAAAACAAAACTTAAGAACACAAAGTCTGTGCCAGCAAGGGGAGGCGTAGGAATCTCAGAAAACAGAAACACATAAAATTACCCCACTGCTATGAAACTAGTACAGCAGCTACCACCATGTGTTCCAAGAGGCAAAAACACAGCTAAAAGGAGTGCACAAAATTACCTCTCTGCTGTGAGGCGTGTACAACAATCAAGCTCCTTATTATTATAAAGAACCACTTAGTTTACACGCTATTCAATTCAACTGCTGCACATTCCCAGACAACTTTTAAAAAGCATAAATAAATGTGCTATGCAAATCTTACAATCTCAGAAGACCTTTCAAAGCAGTCACACAGAACAAAATGATATTTGAATTCCAGAAAAAAAAAATAGAAGTAAGCCACACCAACACATTTTGCAATCCTCAGGATGCAAACCTGCTTTGAAGTTCTGGCAGATATATGGGACCACAAGGAGAAAGTGTTTCACAGATCAGACTGTAAGTTATTACAGAGAGTACACCTTTAGTACTAGTTCACCTAATATAAAATTCCAGGTGGTTGTTCTAAAGCCTACTAAAATATGAAATGTTATGAGATACCTGTTGAGTCCCAGTGGGATTGAATGCCACAAATTTGTTCTGATAAGGAATGCAGAGAGGAGAAAAGTCATCCTGTTATTAAAACTGTAGACAGCAGTGATTAATTTCAAGTTTGAGTGTATTTAAGCACTTCACAAAAAGTCAAAACATTAAGCAATAGAGCAAATATGCAATGCAGGAAAAGCAATAAAAGATGGTATACAAACTAAAAGAGTGCATATTATAAAAAGGAATAATCAACATACTAAGAAAAGTAAGCAGGTATTTATCAAGACTGTAAACTGCCAATTAATGTATATTACACTAAGTTGCTTCACAGAAAGTTGAATTAATTTATATAAGGAATATTTTATGACTGCAGTTCAATGTATGTCCCAGGTTTGTAAAGAACTATCTGTACTTTGCACTGTAAGGTATTATGGCTCATATAAAAAATAATCTGGTAGAAGAAAACATTGTGCTTATTAATTCCAAGGGATCTTTACATGAGGTGTGTTTCCAATGTTATGAGAGTCATATGGGAGTTTAAAGACAAAGATGAATCCAAATGACTAATAACCTAACATGGAATAAAACATGAGAAACTATTCTCTGGAAATCCTTGTTATGTTACATGTAAGCCACTTCGTAGTGAATAAGCATGATTTATCTGAGATAAAAGTAGATGCACCCTGCAGCTTTTATGAGATTGTTGTAGTATGTACAGTATAGTTTAACTTGCAACTGGTGCAAATATTGTTATAACATGGGTCAATAAGAAATAGTGCAATGGGGTATTTGCATAGCATTTTGTGTGTCTATTATGGCCAAAGATTAATTATTACTGTAGTTTTTAATTGTTTATTTCAGTACAACAAGCTAAATTAAGTTGCCATGACTGCAGTGTTTTGGAACAGAAGCACTAACAGTCCTCTCGCTAAAGTAATTGGTCCAAGTACCAGCTGTGGAAAGAGAGAAAAAATAATAGATGCATTTTTTAAGATATAAAGCTTTTAGTCATGCATTAGACTTAACTGCATCACTTGAGGCCCTGGCATTTTAATTCCTATGTGGTACCAATTTTGTCCCTGCTGGGGATTTTATGTATTCAAATCATGCATGCAGCTAGACATCAGCAAGCATCACTGCTATTGTTCAGAATGCCAAAAGGCAGCTTATCTTGCACCTCTCAGGGGGATGGAAAGGCCTCTGTAGATGACAGGACACATGTTCATTTGCCTGTGTTTCGTAAATCAAACAAGATAGCAAGCTGAAACAGGCTGCAATTTCCAGACGCTTGAGGTTCATAAATCAAACAGGAAGCAGCCTAGCTGGCAACCTAATCAACCACTGCAATTAAGTAAACAAAATAACAGCAATGTGCTGAAAAATAAAAGGAAACAACTTTATTAAACAGTTTAAAACATTCCTGGCACCCTGGCTTAACCATCCTTTCCTGTGAAGGATGGTTAAACTGAGGCACCACAGATGTTTTAAATCATTTTAATAAAAAATGTTTTTCATTTTAGTAGACTCTCATTATGTACTTTTCTTTAGATTTGAAACAATTAAAAACAATGTCTTCAAAAATAATAATTTCATGATACCGCCAGCAAGAGAATATTGCATTCTTAACTGCATGTTTGTATCTTAAGACACGATTTTTATTCCACTAAAACAAAAAAGCCATCAGATTATCACCTAATGGACCTAATGGTAAAGACAGCAATTTACCTGTAGTACTTGCTAAAATACTATGTTACTGGTGCTATGATAACTAGCAGTGCATGATGCAAAAAATGCAAGGGTAAAGGAGGTCACTTATAGCACTTTGTATAGATAAAATGCCAGTTACAAATGCTTACTATCTGATCATATTTTGTGAAGTCTCCAATGCTATTGCTACCTAACCAAAGTCCATGTGTTCCTCACTGTACCGCCAGCTCCATGAATGAATTAGCATCTATTACCTAGTGTAAGTATAAGGACTTAAAAGTACATGACAGTCAGAGAAACACATAATCAACTGAATTACATCAGTACAACATAACTAATACTGAACACTCAAGGATTTGTGCATTTTGTAGATAATCTTACACCATTAGTAAATAAAGTTTACAGATAAATCCATCTACAGTGAATAAACTTGATAAGCATAACTGGTTCATGCATGCACGTAACAAGTTCACCTCACCTAGCCCCATACTAGGTGTGAATTTAAGGGGACAAAATCTCAGAATGACACTAAGTATCAAAATGAAAAAGGAAGAGGGGGAATCAATCCTTGGAGATAGAGTCAAAACCCCTATGGGGTTTGAGCTTGATGCCTTGCCACAAATGCTCTCACTTTGTGAACAGTAGGTACCTGTCACATTGACTGAATACCAAGATGTATGGAAAGGGTTTGGCAGAAATCCACTGGTCAATACCAGCAAGGTGAATTACCTGTGTGTTAACTCAGTAATCCAGTGAATATATCCTTTGCTGAAATTAGACTTTTTTCTGATAAGTACAGACTCGGTGTATGCACGGCAAATTCTAAACAAAATCTAAGTCCAGCATGGGGCCAGAGCCTTAATGAGCAGAGCAGAGGAAGGCAGTTAGTAGGCCTGAATTACTAGATTATGGATAAACTGCACTCTGTAACTGGTATAACAGTGCTACAGAAATTAGAGTGATGGAGACTTGCACAGCTGTGGCTACTTCCCAAATGTTTTTTGACAGGACTGGATTTTTTAAACTGTTTATGGGTGTCTTTTGTGTAGCTAAGAGAGTTCCAGTCTTTATCTGGGGCCTTGGTACCCTCTCTAAGTTAGTATCTAGTGGATGTAATCAGCCTTTAAGTTAAAATCACTATTTTTATGGTGGTATTTTCTTATTCCTACATACATGGTGGGGGTGGCCTATTGTGGGTCTTCAAACCTCTGCAGTTCAGTATCTAGTGAAAGGAATGAGACTTCTAGTTAGTATCTTTGCTCGGGTCTATGTCACAGTCAAAGTATCAAAACTTCGACTATGTAAACATTGAACCCAAAAGTTTGAAAACTAAATACTCCGAACACTCAGAACAGCGATTTTTTTTCCCAGAGAAAAAAATAGCTTTTCTGGTATAAAACGCAGAAACACACTAATACTAAATACTGTTTCTAATGCCCCCCATACACCCCAACATGGGGGGCTATGCCCCCCCACACACTCCCACTTAAATATACCAACTCCGAGATCACATCACAGTGGAGGAAATAGCAAAGCCGCGGAACCGGCCCATCAAATTCTTTCCCTGGGAAAGAATTCAATGTTCCGCGGCTACATTATTTTTAGACTTCGAACTTCCCAGTTTGAAGTGTCAGCGTTCAGACTTGTGAGGATTCGGATAGATGATATAGGCCCTCTTTGTTCTTACGGGTGGTATTCTAATTTTTCAACCCCCATCCTTACCTAGGGTCACAAATTTTGGGTAATGTTCACAATGATTGAATTATGTATACTAGCAACAGAAGTAGGATTCCTTCAAAGGGTTTCTGGGGTCAGTCTGTTTTACAGAGAGAGGAGCTGGCATTCCGAGGGGACTCAATGCCCAGCAGTTTGGCTTGTCAAGACTAAATCTTGTCTAATGAATCTTGTGAACTTCTTTGAGAAAGTTATTCAGGTTGCAGAGTGTAGACAAGCTATCCACAGTGTACCTTGACTTCACTAATGCATTCCATACTAAGCAACATGCAAATATAATAAGCATCCTGAAAGAGCTCCAGATCAGCATGCATGTGGTTAGGTGGATAGCCAAATGGCTTAGTAACATGACTGAAACAGTAAGAGTAGGGGCTGCATGTTCTGCAAGTATGAAGAAGACCAGTGGAGTTCCTCTGAGATCTGCGCTGGGACCTCTACTATTCAGGGTCTACTTCTCAGCTCTCCATTTATCAAATGAGGATCTCTGGTTAACAAATTTAGCAGATAACCTTAAGCTGGGAGTCATCATCAAGCTCCACCCCTTGACACATAGGCACTCCAACAAGAGCTTACACCTGTCAACAGATGGTGTACAAAAAGAGGGTTAAACTGAATGTCAAGAAGTGCAGCACTGTAGTATTTGGGAAGCACTCCTTAGCTGCAGCTTATAATATAGATAACACACAGCTTCACAATGAAAAGGTAGTGACAGACCTAGGTATACTTGAGTGGAAAGCTCCTTCATGTTTGACCACCATATTAGAAAGATGGTTAGGAAATACTTTTACCTTACACAGCTCATAGCAAAATGTACTTATTCTCTATTAAAAGAAGTCTTCACATCCTTGTACCTTGAACTGATAAAACCCATCAGCAAAAAATGCTCCCTTTGGGATGCATCCTACTAAGCATATCAAGCAACTGAAAAGACCCTAGAGGTTTGTAGTTAAAAAAGATCAGCTTCCAAGAAAGACTGAAGTTTACCTCTATACTCAATGAAATAAAGACACCTTAGAGGTGATCTTTGCCATGCTTATAGGGCTATAAGGATCCATTAATCCAAAAACGTTTCTGCTTCTAGAAACCAAACTATCCAGCTAATACTAGGGCCAGAGAAATAAATCAACTCCCAACAAATATGTAAGACAAGATAGAGGGATAAATTTGTCATGCAGCACCTACCCTTCATTTGTAACAAAACTCTTTACTGAGTTAAACGGTGTGACACACTTTTGTCTTCAACTGGAGAGGTATGACTGACCTAGTAAGCCTTAAGGGTTGGTACTGGCTAGGCAGAAATGGCCTTGCAGCTCAGTTGTCTTGTAACTCCTATGATGATCCTTCAATTTTAGAAAGACTATTATACGGTATGTGAGTTATATGAACGGATCAAAGGCAGTTAATATAAATCTGCAGGTGACTGATCACAGCTATTTGAGTTTCTACATTATCTAGTTCAGTAAAACTTCTTTTGTCAGTCTTCAACAACTCCAAGTTCTAGATTAATATTTTTATTTATTTTATTTAAGTTTGATGACCAGGGAAGTCCACTGGGTCAAGAAGAGCCTGTTTTCAGTGGAGTTCCGGGGAGAAAAGCTCTACAATAATTGCAAGTTACATTTCACATGTTACAAAAGGACATAGTTCGTACAGCTAATTAAACATTTACAGATTAGCTCTATGATATTTGCAATTGGCTTGTCACAATGTTGCAAAAATGAAAAGACATAATTCAATATAGAAATTTCAACATTTACATAAAGTGAATATTTTCGTTATAAACTCAATTGTAGGAACATTTCGAAATATATACCTACTAGTCATTAGAAGGTTAGGAAAATATTATGCATGGAGAAGGTAATAGTATAATTGAGATTGGAGAGTATACTACAATAGATATTAGAGAGAAAATTAGTTTTTGGTAGGGGAGGGATTGTTTTGGGTGGTATGAAGTAACAGTAGAGGTAGTTGGATGAGTCAGTGCAAGGTGGAATGGGGGGTTAAGTTGGAGCGTGGCAAGGGCATTCCCATTTGGAAGAAAGATGAGAGAGTAGCTGAGATTTGTATGCTTAGGTAGGTTGTGTAGGTGTGTGGGGAGAGAGTTCCACTGTTTAGCTAAAGAGTGGGACAGCAGTACATGGCCAGGAGGTCATAGGTTCATAGATTAGTACTAGGCTAACTGCCCTTGTGGGCTATTTTCAGCCTAGCCAATTACCCCATGTGAGAATCAAACCCTGCACCTTATGTTTGTAAGGTAAACACCTTAACCATTATGCCAACCTCCCACTTGTGCAGGTAATAATACCTATACTATATGAAATATTCATAAAAATATGAAAATGCTCTGAATGTTAAAAGATGTTAAAGAAATAAAGTGACAAAGCAACAAACTGTGGCAACAGTAATTGTAGTTTGGCATTTTCAGTTATTTATTTGGTGTCTTAAATCTATTCTTTGTTATAATTTGCTAATTTCAGTCATTGTCCATTCTTAGTGTTTAAAACTGGAAGAAACTAAATGCAACCTTCATTATCTATGTTTCTGGACTTTAATCTAATTAGCATATTTTGATCAAATGGTATTTTAATAGTCATTGAAATGAGATTCTTCCACAGTAGACACTAACGGTTTTACAATCGCTTAGTGGGCTAATTCAGTGCACTATAACTGTTACTCGAACTGATTCATGCACTCTCCCCATTAGCATTTTGTGCAAGGGAGCAAGTAATTAAAACAGCTCTTTGTCTCTGGGTCAGACTAGAAAGAATGAATGCATCTCTGTTGCATTTTTTTGCATTAACTGGTAATTTTTATTTACTTCCTTAATAAATTACCTGATTATTGTCCTAGAATATATTTGACCATTTAAAGTCGTTTATATGCTCTTTATGCTGACCGCCACCATCTTATGGTGTTCCTTAATTTTAATTCCCTTGCATGGGAGAGTTGGCGACAGTAGACCTAGCCCACATTATGCTGCAGAAGGGGTGTTTTTATGTTCTAAGCTCTGTTTCCTTTGGCACAAAGTATTCTATGGGATGATATGCACAGGGATCCACAGTGAAAGAATGAGCTTTGTTTCCTATCCCTGCCAAGAATATCATCCTTCAGTGGAGGAAGGCATCCTCCCTCAGTTCCTCAGTCTCCACCAGGAAGTTCTAACAAGGGTAATGCTCCCTGACAGCCTAGCACTAATCATTCCTCCCTCCTACAGAAGATGAACAGGCACCATATTTAATTTCTCTCCCCAGCCAGCTAGTTCTCTTCTGTCTATACCAGTAATCAAACACAGGGCCATTCATCTGTAACATTAAGCCTACAGTGGACATATTTAACCAACAGATTATCAGGATGGCTCACCCTCATAGTTGAATGGTACTTGAATTTTACTTATGCAATAAGCCTGTGTTACTAATTATTATATGGCCATAGGATACTGTAGCTTCTCCCTTCTTGATTTAGCTGTGCTTCTTTTCTGTAATAAAATAATTTAAGCAAGTTACTTCTCATATATTACATTAAAATAAACTTCAGAAGTATTTAAGAAAGGACAGCAAAGTGGCAATTACTTTTACTGGACCTATCATCAGGACTAGCACAATTCATAAAGCAAGGTGGGTAGTAGTGAGGTGTATGATTTCTTGTAGGGTTACCCTGTTATCCTTAATTGTCTTTAGGTCACCATTTCAGTACATTGGTGGTTATTGTGATGATAGGAGGTACTGCCAGGCATGCCAATGAGAAGGAGAGCAGAAGATGCATGGTTTGTGCCAGCACAGCTAGCTGGAATTTTGTAAATAATTGTATATCATTAGTATATCAAACTGATCTGTACAAATGCTTGTGCTGAAAATGTATTTGTGAGCTCTGCTTGTGTTAATTGTATTAAAATGTATCAAAAGTGCGCCCTCCTTAAATGAAGAGAACTGTACATGCATTATGGTATCTGAATTAAATGTATATGTTTTAATAGAAGACACTGGCACACCAATGGAAAACCAGCTGGCTTATTTTAACAAAAATAAGGTAAATGTAAATGAGCTGTTAAATAATTGAACATCACACCACAGTGCTGAGTAGGACCGGAGATGATGGGTCTAGGACAGAGACTTTGTTCATTAGCTCAGTGAAAACAGGAGAGGCTTCTAGGCACTGCCATAAACATTTGGATGTGTATTGGATCTGTATATGGTCAATTCCTGCCTCAAATTCAAAAGGAGATATTGTGGGAACCAACAGTCAGGTGACCAGATGAGGTCATTCTGCAAGTCATCTTGGATATTATATTTTACAGGGCATAATCTCAGAGTATAGAATGTTCTGTTTGGGAGCCTGACTAGAAATACTGCTCACATATTTCATCTTGCCTTGCCCAAGTAATTTATTAGGGAGCAGTATAATTCTCTTAGATTCAGTCAGGAATATAGTGAAGCTTAGTTTAGATATTTTTTTCTTTATTTGTAGGAGTCTGTCCATCAAATGTAATGTCAATATTTCCTGTGATCTGAATTCTGTGGTTTACTGTGAATATATATTTAATATTTTCATGCTCTTTTACTACTTATTATTAAATATATTTAAATCTTTTACTGTGGCTGGTCCTTAGTATCTAACCTTTGAGAGTACTTATATTTATTTGGTGACACTGTGTGAGCCACTCCAGAATGGCTAGCCCTCTTGGTGAACTACTACCATTTGTATTAATATTAATATTGCACAGTATAATTAGACACCCTTTGTTAAGTACCCTATAGTAGCTGATTGTGAAATGTCTGGTGGCAGATAAACCTGTGCCAGCCTTTCTCAGGTGTGTGTGTGTCAGCTACTTGGGACAGGGACACGAAGCACTAGGTTTACAGAGAGGGTGCTGGAGGACTTGGCTTGGACACTCAGTTGAGGACCTAAACCTACAACTGTACCAGTGGGGAGTCTTACTGGGGATCTGGAGGGAGACAGATATAGAGACATCCAGACCCTGGGCTGAGTGTGTTCTCTGTGTGCTCTTAAATGAAACTGGACTTGATGCAGAAAGGTCTGTATCTGGGAATACTGAGTGTATCCATTTGTATTCCAAGTGCACACCCCTCTCCAGTGTCAGTGGTGAGGATTCAGGCTCCGCGATTACTGGTCCATTGTGGGGATGACACATATTGGTATCCATCACACACTGGCAGCAGTGGTGGGTGTGATGCCCCAGCACTGGCCCAGTAATCAAGGAGCCTCAATCCTCACCACTGGCAACAGTGGGGGATGTACAAACTGGGAGGATGACAAGTACATGCACGTGCACACACACACACACACACACACACACACACACACACACACACACACACACACACACACACACACACTAAAGTACAATTTCTCTTAAGAGCACACAGAGATCACAGTCAGTCTGGGGCTGGTTTCTCCAGATCCCCAATAAGACTCCCCACTGGCACAGAATTGAGGTCTCAGCTGAGTGGTCAAACTAAGACCTCCAGCACCCCCTTTGTCCAAAGAGTGCTTCATGTCCCTGCCCAAAGAGCTGACACACACACACACTTTGAGATTTGATTTATATACAAACACACACACCTGGGGAAGGTTGGCATAGGTTTACTAGCCATGCTCCTTTCTGCCCAGACTATACACTTGTTCTGACTGCCACCAGCCAACTCTTATCAACTACTTTAAGGCCCTTAACAAAGGTGTCCAATCTTACTGTGTAATGTTACTATTAATCCAAATGGTAATCTGACCAAGAGTAAGGCTATTTAGTAGTGGCCTGTACAGTGTCACCATATACATATGCAATACTCTAAGAGCTTAAATATCTCTAAACAAACCAGTCACAATTGAAAGGTTTAAATATATTTAATAATAAATAATAAAATAACAAGACAATATTCAAGTAATCAGTTACATCAGAGTTCAAAATCACAGGAAATATTTAAAACAACATTGCAGGACAGTCTCAAATAAATAAAGAAAACAACTAAGCTATACTTTACTATATTCCTATCTGAATCTAAAAGAGCTACTATGCCCTAAAAACATACTTACAGAACAAGAAGCAGGCAGAAGTGGTGACTGGATGTTTCCAGGTCAAAGACAAAATACAAAATGTCCAGTCTCTCTCTGACAGAGTTTTTAAAATTAATATAAAATATTACTACTGGGTTAGCTTGAATAAAATCACATTTTGCCACCTGACTTTAGTTCCCAAGCTAAACCCCCAGTGTCAGAAACTAACAGAATTTTAGCATCTCCCTGTGAAAAATACATATCTCTCAGATGTTTGCAGATCCTGGAAGTCATTAAACAATAAAACACTTCTACATCTTAAACCTAGTAATTACTTCTTTTTCAAGACAATACAACAAATGTGTAGTTCTAGACATCGTGTCTGCTACTGCAGTGAAACTGAGAGATAACATCTCTTTCATTACATGGTTATGAAACAATTTAATTTCAACTATTTTTTCTGAATGTTTTTAAGTTAACCTCCTGTGTTCCAGATCCCATTAAACATATACATCTAAAGAGTCACAACAGTGCAGGTACATTCCTGTTCTATTCCAATAGGG
This sequence comes from Protopterus annectens, assembly GCF_019279795.1. Classification (NCBI taxonomy): domain Eukaryota; kingdom Metazoa; phylum Chordata; order Ceratodontiformes; family Protopteridae; genus Protopterus; species Protopterus annectens. The sequence continues at coordinate 360,038,424 of NC_056726.1, read as the reverse complement.
TATGCTGTGGTTACATTTTAGCTCAGTTCTTTAAACATACTTCTGTATAAATCATATCAATATTCACAAATAACATAGAATTATTTACAAAATTCCAGATAGCTAGGCTGGTAGTATCTCCTTCTGTTATATTTCTATATAAATCATATTAATATTCTCAAATAACATAATTATTTGCAAAATTCCAGCTAGCTGGGCTGGCAGTATTGCCCTTTGTTACAGGGGGCATCACAATTCTAATCCCATCATCAGTACTGTCCAGCTTCCTTTTCATTCAGAACAAGCATTAACGGCTAGCAGGTGGGCTGCAGTGGCCTTGCTGGACATACCATTCCTTCTAAACCATAAACAGTTTCACTATAGAAACATTAAGATTGTATACACTCTGAAATGAACCTAACAATTTAAAACAATTAAATGGAGGACAACATGCCCTCCTTGTGGTTACCACTCATGAGTCTTTAACCAGCATCCAGGCTTATTTCTGCAAGATTTTTATAAAGTAGTTGGGACTGGTTTTCCATCTGTCTAGGTCTCCAGATCCAGCTTTTGGAATCCACAAAACTGAAAATGAGTGAGTTCATTAGCATTCTTGCTATGTTCTTGGATGCCCTCACTACTGAAAGATAGGTTTAACTGCAATGATACCACCAAACTGTTCAGTACTTTTGCAGCACTTCTGAACTTTGTGTGTGTTTTTTTTAAATGAGTGCAGTTGCTTTATAGTCTGAAAATAGCAAGATACATTTGTTCTCTGGCTTTGTATTACATAGCACCATGGCTGTCAAATAATTTTAGTTGCAAAAATGTGACAGCAGTTAATGACCCTTTATCAGGTATGAAAGTGTCCAAGCTAACAAATACTATCTTCCCCTGAAAACTTCCACATACTAAGACACATTGCACATACATATATAAGTGCAAGCTATTAGATTCTATAATCACAGGTTCTAGCAGTATACCACAGAAAACAAATTCTCCCATGCCTGCAGGCACTCTTTTAGACCTTAGTCTACATTTGATACAATGGTACAGTTACACTGTTCCCCACAACCATGGTGAAGGGTCCCCTTAAAGATATTGCTCAGCCTGCAAAACTCTGATGGCCCTGCAGTGATGGCATTCTTATGAGCTTTTCCTTGCATTTCACAATTATTGTCATTATCACCCTTTGCAGCCAAACAATCTAGTCCTATTGAATAGGGAAACATTCAGTTTCTAGATGGACCTCTCAAAATTCTATGGCATGTTGCTTTTTTCCTGAAATCAGATGCATGCCCACTTAATCTTATAAGAGCAAGAATAATTCTAACTACTGCAAGTCTTCGGAGTTCGAAGGACATATTATGACTCTAAATAATGTTACCTCTACTCTGCAGTGTTTCCTTCTTCATACCAAATGGAACAGTAAGCAAAACATCTGAAAATCCATGTAGACCTCTAAGTAACCCAACATGCTGTTGTCAAAATAAAACAATTTCATAATTTAAAACTAAACGAATGCCAGTCCATTACAAATCCTGGGAGGAGCACAAAAACATATTCTGGGAGAGCTTTGTACTGCCATGGGGGGAGTTACATATGACTGGTGGTTCACAGCAGATCACCCAGCAATACATACTAAACCTGATGAAAATCACTAGAATGCTGTAATTCACTTGCTTCCTTCAGCTAAGGTAAATGGTGTGCAAGTCTAAACAGTGGCTTCACCATTTTGGGTTCCAGTCCCAGTAATGATATGTGGAGTTCTGGCAATTGTGGGCTGTCAAAGATATATTTTGCTCTACTTTTTTTTTTTCTTTTTCAGTTATGCCTTTCAGAATGTCCTCCCTTTCTTTTACTTATGACAAGTTTTTACTTTTTAAGTTAACATGCAAGAGAACATTCTTTGAAACCCTTGTAAAGCAAATTAAATTCTTATCCCCAAATGCAGACCACCAGGAGAGCAGCTCGCCCACCTTTACAGGCATGTTCCCCATTTCAGATTCACATAAATATATACCTGAAACTGTTTTAGAGAATCCACCTAGGTGTAGCAGTTAGGTCTCCAAACATAAGGCTACAGACTAGAATCATTAGAAGCTAACAATCATATTTATTAATGAAATCTTATATTGAGCATTGACTGTTTTTATAATCTTCTCATCCAACTAGACTCAATGGTTCCTTTTGTTAATTCCAAGTTATAGTTTTATTCTTATATATCCAGAAATCAGAGATCAGAAATGGTTAAATCTAGGTTTCCAAGCAAGCTATCAGTTTTATTTATACTCGAACACTGTGCTTGAATAACTATGTAAATGCACAGCAAAATTAATTCATTAGTGTTAATGCCAGTGTTTGGCTTGGTTATCAAATAGCTCATTTTGATTGGACTGCAGTGTGCTGTCACTGCGGGGAGAGGGTACATAAGACTGGTGATTCATAGGTTCATAGGTGTGTACTAGGCTAATGGCCCTGGGGCCTTTACAAGCCTAGCCACAGGATTACCCTGGCATAGTGCCACCCAACCTTAGTTTCCAGTGTTGCTCTCGAGTAGAGCCACTGGTGTTATCCGGGTGAATTTTCTGTTTCCCATCCACATATCAAGATGTCTCTTGAAGAGGGTCAGCAAGCTGCTGCTCTGCTTGACATGTATGGGAAGTCTGTTCCATAGCACGGGCAGTCTCTGGGTTATGAACCTGTCCCTCCAGCATGTTCTGTTAATTGAGGTAATGAGGTTGAGGTCTCTGGAGCGAAATGCTAATTGGCTTTACTGGGGAATGAACCGGGAACGACTACTTGCAAAGCGAACACTCTAAACACTTCGCTATTTCCACATTGTACAGTAGATTACCCCAGGACTTGTTGAGTGGTGGTAGTGCAGGTGTCTGGCTGGCTTTAATTGGTTATCAAATAGCTCATTGTAATTGGAGTTGAGGGGTGTGATAGGGGTAAATTAAAGATCAATAATCTATTAAGGTATTCTTAACAGTTAATTGGTACTAGGGTTACATCTTCATTGGTGGTTCAAATAGCTCATTGTCATTCGAGTTAAGAAGGTGTGTGTGTGTGTGTGTGTGTGTGTGTGTGTGTGTGTGTGTGTGTGTGTGTGTGTTGAGGGGGCAGTCTATGAACAAAAATCAGTTCAGGCATCCTTAGCAGTTGGTATTGGGGTTACATAGTATTGGTCCACCTGGTATCTTTAACTATTAAAGTGGCGCATGGTAGTGTTAATTTTAGTACATATTTACTAACATTAACCAGGTCTTTCAAATTCCATACTTAGCTGAACATCTTATAGGGAAATATAAACTTAATACATGTAAAAGGGATGCTTAAAGACTGTACTTTCAGTTGAAACAATGTACCTGTACTCAAACTCTAAAATGGCTGAAACACACTTTCAGCAAATGGCTTTGTCAGATAATGGAAACAACTGTATCATGCTTACAAAAATGGCCTAACATGACATATGATATAGAAATGACATAAGAATGAAATAAACATGGGACTTGCAAGATGGCTGCAAACTGATCAACAGCTTAATTTTATCTCTTTCATTGTAAAAAAAATGGCTAGAAATTCTGCCAGTTTTAGTAAACTTCACTTGATGTTTAATCAGTACACTACCCAGATGCCAGCAAAATAGAAACTTAGAGGGCCTCAAAAATCAACTAGAAAAGGTGTAAAGAAAACACTGAATGGAAAGAATCCTGCAGCCATTCAGCAAAAAGCAGTTCAAGCTCCAGTTTTGGTACAAGAGATGGCTTCCAGTAATTTAGAAGAAAAAATAAATCAAATGTATTCAGAGCTGATTTAAGAAAAGTGAAACAGTGAAGGAATATATTAAATGAGGTACGAAAAGGTTGTTAAAAATGGAAGAAGCTTTAAGCATCTATCCAGATGAACTGATAGAACTTCAAAAATCAGAGAATAAAAAGAAGAAAAGGCTGGCTAAATACAATATTTCTCAAAAAGTGCTGCTTCAAAAAAATGGTTAAGTCAGAGGAGAGAGCAAAGAAAACCTGAGATTTTCTGCTGTGCCAGAGAACTGGAAGAAACAAACTGTATTTATTTTATGAAAGCACATATAAGCAGCTAGACTGGTATTCCACAGCAGAGGGTGGTAATTCCCAGATATGCTCAGAATTAGTCCAAAATGACAAAAAATACACTGAACCCACAGAGATTGCCAACATCCTAGCTGACAGGTTCAGCGCAAACCCCCCCCCCCTCCCCACCAAAAGGGCAAATATCTATCCCAGCAGAGTGCTGCCCCCCTGACATCTCAAATGCTCAGGTAAGAGCCGCCCCTCTCCAAAGCAAAAAACACAGCATCAATGGGACCAGACGGTGTCCCGGGCTGCGTCCTACATGAACTCTAAGAAGAGCTAAACCCAAACATAAAACTACTGTTCAATCTCAGCCTTACTACAGGATATGTGCCCAAAGAGTGGCATACAGCAACAGTGGTCCCTCTCCATAAAGGTGGTGCCTCAACAGATCCTGGAAACTATCGCCCCATAAGCCTGACTAGCTTGGTCTGCAAAGCTATGGAAAGGATCATCATGGACCTCATAAATAAAGATATTAGGGACCTACAGACACTGGATCCTACCCAGTTCGGCTTTGTTAAGGGCAGATCCTGCCTCTTAAACCTGGTTGATTTCTTTGAAACAGTCACCAAGGCCATTGACGAGGGGAAGGTGGTCCACACAGCCTACCTGGACCTCGCAAAAGCCTTCGATACAATACCCCACTCGGGCATTATAGATAAGCTCACCAGCTTAAATATAAACCCCTATGTCACTAGATGGATTGCAAACTGGCTCAAGGACAGAACCCACATGGTTAGAATTGCTGGAGCCATGTCAGACTCCAAACCAGTTACAAGTGGTGTCCCACAAGGCTCAATCCTGGGATCTCTCTTGTTCGGTATATATTTCTCGGAGGTACAGGCCAACATGGAAGGACTGTGGCTGACCAAGTTTGCAGATGACTGCAAACTGGGCGCCATAATTGACTCTCCAGCCGACACAAGCATCCTCCAAAAGGGCCTCATAGAAACAGACAACTGGTGCCAGAGCCATGGCCTCAAGCTAAATGCCAAAAGTGTATAGTCATCCCTTTGGCAAAAACAAAGTGCCCACAAATTACCACACAGGTGGTAATCCATTAAGTACAGAAGAAGTAATTAGGGACCTGGGGACCCAAGTTGATAGCAATCTCTCATTTGACAACCACGTGGCCAAAGTGGTTAGAAAAACATTTTATATAGCCCACCTAATCATGAAGGGATTCACATCTAGATCAGGGGAGGTCATCGTACCTCTTTACTCATCCCTCATCAGGCCCATAATTGAGTACAATGCCCCTTTTGGGATGTACCTTACCAGACACCTGCAGCAACTGGAAAGACCCCAAAAGTACCTCACCAAGAGGATCAAAGGGCTCAAACAGATGCCATATGCTGCCCCGTTAAAGAAACTCCAGCTCTACTCAGTGGCATACTGCCTGTTCAGAGGCGATCTGTGCCTGACGTATCAAGCCATGTCCAACCCGGAATTAATGGACATGCTGCACCTCAGAAAATCCAAATCCCATCGAGCTATGCGCTCGAGAGACTTGAACCTCAGCACTGAAATAAATAGGACATGCTGGAGGGACAGATTCATAACCCAGAGGCTCCCTTCACTCTGGAATAAAATCCCAGTCCAGGTTAGGCAGAGTCCCTCACTGACTCTCTTCAAGAGGAATCTTGATGAGTGGATGGGAGATCGTAGGTTTACCCCCGGTATCACTTCTGTTTCACTGTTACACAGAGGCACATTATACTAACCTCGAAAAAGGGCATAGCAAAATAAATTTAAAATGGGTGGCAAAAGCCAAACACATTCTGGCTAGGCTTATAAATGCCCTAGGGCAGATAGCCTAGTATGAACCTATGAAAGGACACATCTAGTGTATATTCCAAATCTGGTCATGAGAAAGCGGGCCAGATATGAATTAGTAAAGATGCAGTCATACCACCAGAAAGAGTTGATACTAACAAAAATGCAGCAGAAGGCCAAAGTATTAAAAACTAGAGACAATAGAGTGTTTGTGGAATGTGGTTATTCACTGCACACTAGACAGAAGAGAAATAAATTTATGCCAGCAATCAGGGAAGTTGTCATGCAGGTGTGAGATTCAAGCTGCTGTATCTAGCTGTCTTCAAAATTATTTTTCCTGGAGGATCAAAGACATTTTCTGATGTATCACAGGCTAAGGAGAAAACAGAAAATTTTATCCAACAAAAGTGAGCCATTAAACAGAGGGGAACTCTGCTTCTCATTCTTCTGACAATAAAGCTAGTAGAGAGAGTTTACCAGCTAAATCTTTTCAAGTGCCCCAAAGGAAAGTACTTAAGACACAGAAATAAAAGCAAAGAGTTGACTAGAAGAATTAGGATTATCTTAGATTTGAAACAGTGTCTGGTTTTGGGAAATGGAGATGAACACGATGAAGACCAGCAACATTGAAATTGGTAAATAACTGTGAAATTATAAAACATCAATCACATTTATGAAATATGGCCTTACAAAAATAAAGTGGCTGAGAAAGTCTAGAATTTCTTGACTTTGTTAAACTTCAGGGAGGACTGAAAAGCATATACCCACTTCATATCATTAATGCTTAGAAGGACTCTAAAAAGAAAAGAAAGGTTTTGTTCTTAACAGTATTTGTATAAGACAGTTAATGATATAATTTGCATGTTATATAGTACAGCAGATTTGTGTAGTATGCAGCCAGAGATATGGTGGGAGGGTGAGGCTTTTCAAGAACTGCTGTATGTGATAAAGATATTAAAGTACACAAGTATTTTTTTAGTTTCAAGAAATAAAGACTTACCAATGTAAAATAAGAAGAAAAATTGGACAAAGCCATGTTTAAGTTAATATGCTCTAATCTTGGGATGTTGGCACAAGGGATAGGGTGTAAAAGTGCACTGATTATAACAGAGTTGAGATGTTTTCTCTTACTGTTGCATAGGTGAATGTCTGGATTAATGTCATGGGCTTAATCTGAAAACAATTTTTGTGTGTGTGTGAGCACATGAGCTTAAAAATAAGAAAGCATGGTAAATGCAAGATTTTAGTTTATTTTTTTCTCTTTACCAAACAGATGTTCCATTTGAATTGAGAAGTCTATGGCTGCAGACAGTTGTACATTCTGTTCTTATGTTTCCATGTAGGCAAGCTGACTACAGGTACAGGCAATAAATCTTGAGAGTTCTGATCATTGTTTGCTGAGGGAAATGTAAAAGTAAAAGGTACAAGGGCAAGCAGCTAAGTAAAAAAAAAAGCCTGAAATTATTGGATGTTAATAAGAGATAGCAGCTTTTCCACTAGCCTAAATACTTCAGTGCATTTACTAGAACAATGTATAATTCAGTTCCATTTAAAAACAACCATTTCACCTTTTCTTAGGGCCAGAAAATAATGCTTTCTGAAAGCATACAAACTGTTTTTTTACATCTGGGAGGGGATTAGAGATAAGAAAAAACAGGCAGCAGTCAGTGTAAGTAGGAGCACTGGCTGCAACATACACTTTAGCATGGATAACCTCATTTTTAGGTTAGATAATGTCTATGGGTACAACAATCAAGTCAGGACACTTGTTCATATCATAAAGGGTAAACTTCATTATTTATTTATTTGCATTTGTTTACCGGGAGGTCTATTGGGCCAGGGTGAGCCCATTTTTAGTAGAGGCCCGGGGAGAAAAGCTCCAAAAACAAACAAACATGATAAAGCTACAGAATAAAAATACAGAAATCAAGCAGCGATGGCACAGAATACTACATTACAGAACAGGTGATACAATAAAAGAGATAATACTAGTTATACTGTTGTTAGATTTTAAGTATGCAAGCCAAACAAGAATACAACTGATGACATGGGATAATAGTAAATGTGTGAACAATTCAGTATTGCAGTTTGCAGTTCAGAGGAAAAGATGGAAAGCAACAGGTTAAAGATTCTGAAAGTAAGGTATAGCCTTAGAGCTACTGCTATATAGGCATCAAGAAAGAATAGAAGATATGGTAGGTAACTGATATAGTAGATTATGCGTTGCTGGGTGGCACATGTTGCACTTAGTAAGCTGGAAACACTGAATGTATATATGATGAGACTGAGCAGTAAGTGAGATGGGCAGGAAAAGTTGTAAGGCTAGGAATATTGGATTTTTTATAGTCAGTGCTGGTACAAGTACATATCCAATGGGAGAAAAGGTGTTGTTTCAAAGTCTTAAAGCATTCAGAGTTGGTAGTAGACATAATTGAAGGAGGGAGAGCATTCCATAGTTTTGCTATAGCACATGGGCAACGCATTTAACCAGCAGCAAGGTTAGGTTTTGCTACATTAAGGAGCATAAGGAGCATCTGATTGACTGATCACAGAAGTCTATTTGGGTGATACATGGTGAACAGAGAGGAGAGGGCAAAACAACTAGAAGGCTTGCAGATTAGCTTATGAGCTGTGGTTAGTTGTAGGTATGTTAGATGTTAGGGAAGTTCTAGCCAGTTTAGACATTCGAGTGATACACAGTGGCGGGACGAGTGTTAGGCGATGGTTACAAATTTTGCAGTTTTATTGTAGCATGAGTCCAGTTTGGATTTAAGAGAGGATTGTATAATAGTAAGGAGAGGTGCACCATAGAGCAAGGATGGAAGCAGAAAGGAAGAGGCAAAGGATAGTCTTGCTGCATAGCTGAGGAAGTGTCTGTGCCTGTACAGGATGCCTAGTTTCTGATATTTTTTTATTTTATGTTTGTGTTAATATGCTGGTCAAAAGTTTGAAGATGTACATAGATATATGTGTTTGTTTTAAGTCAATAGGTTGTGTGTGTGTGTGTGTGTGTGTGTGTGTGTGTGTGTGTGTGTGTGTGTGTGTGTGTGTGTGTGTGTGTGTGTGTGTGTGTGTGTGTGCCAAGAAATAAACATGGGACAAAAATAGGGGAAATTAGTAAAATATTGCTCAGACAGACTTAAGAAAGTTGACAGAATGACAGGTTGTGCATTACCAAATATTGATTATTAGTAGTAATATATTTAATTAAAGTGGTTGCATTAAATTTTTTTTCAATTATAAGTGAAGTTTAAGCATAGCTGAGAGGATTTGCACATAGTGCTGCTTTGCTCAGCATTGCTTAAACATGATACAGGAGATAAATACAAATGTATAGCTGAAATCTTCAATGGCGGCTTAGCATAGTGGTTAAAGTTCTGGCTTTGCGTGCAGTAGTTCACAGTTTAAGTATCAAAACAGGCCGTTTATTTTTACATGGGAAAGCATTGTTAAAATTATTTTTTTTTAATGATTTAGGAATTTGTTAACCAGGGTAGTATAGCTGGTCCACAATTGCAGTGTCAGTAAATATATGATGTGAAATCCTCCATGTAAACACAAGTGTCACATACAGTACAGTCACACCCCAAGGTAATGTAATCAAAGCACACAGGGGTATGTCATTTAAAGTAAAATATATACACTTAATAATATGTCACTAATGAATAATTAATGGCCAAGCTGTAAATATTTTATGAAATGAAAACTGAGCAATGCACGGAGCACCGCTTAGCTGGTCTGAGCATTGCTTAGAAAGTATCATTCTAAGCACTATTCAGCTCAGCTAAGCCGATTTGCACAGTGCTAAGCACCGTTTATCATTTGCCACTTTAAGCATTGCTCAACTCAGCTTAGCGGGTTTATGCATTGCTCAGCTTAGTTCAGCGTTTTTGAAAATGGTCCAATGACAACCAAGGGTAGGAATATGGCCTTATTTAAACCACACAGGTGAGAATACAGCCAGAACCTGTTGTAGTTTGATGACTGCAGGAGCTATGTCTGGAGATGGAGAGGGAGTGTGCTTTCGGGTGCAGCGCTGGGGCATTTTGGAGTCCAGGGTCATGGCTGGGCTCCTTGTGCAACACCAGGATGACAGACTGCTGCAGGGCCAGTACCTGAGCTCTCAATACAAATGTGAGGCCTGGGACCATCTGGCACATGACCTTACCAGTGCCACTGGAATCCCCCAAAGTGATGAGCAGGTACAACATCACTATGCTGACCTAAAGCAGAGGAAGGGGGAGCTCTTGGCCCAATGGAACCAATATGCTGGAGACAGCAATGCCCCAGTAGTTTGCAAGTATTTCACCCATAGCTGTACCAAATTCTAGCCTGAGTATGTGATAGACAGGTATGCATAATAGTTGTTTTCTTCCTCTACAGCTGCATGCAGATGGACTGGAGAGGCTGTGCCGAGAGTGTGGTGAGTACAGATATATGTTGCAAGTATGTAGTGCAATAAAGAGGAAGGAGTATATTGTTTACTCCCAATAGGTATAGTGTGTTCTGAGTGTACTGAATAAATAAAGTTTATCAGACCAATATTGATCTACAGTATATGCAGTACTCCTGAATGTGGAATGTGAACTGTAATAAAGCAGTGTGTCATGTTACTCAAATAAAGATTTATACCACAAACTGTTGTGTGTAATCTGGTATGTTGTTTAAATAGAATATGTACAGGTGCTTCACAGCAAATATGGCTTTGATAGCATGCATTGACTGAGGTTGTTCTGATAACCAGCTGTTATGCAAAACTGATTATTGTGGAGCTGTAAAACAAGATATAAATATGTCCTGCACTAAGATCTGAACCTTGAATAGTAATGTGCAATATGTTATACTATGTATGTCCCCTTCAGTATTGCCTTGTGTTAACCTTTGCATTCTGGATCTTATTATTTCAAAGAATTAATACACAATACATTAACTATCTGTCATGCATGAATCTCAGGCATGTATGTTCAACTGTCACCTCAGTCTTTGGTGACACTACACTTAGATTACAAGGTCAGACTGTCTACTCAAGAGAGTATTAGGCAGAATTCAGTCTAACAAGAGATAGTAGTTCTCCAATAGCTCAGTGTGATGAGAAATAGCTCTGTCATTCATTTTTGAACACCCAGACCACAGTTTGAATCTAGGGAGTGGTACTAAGATGTGTGACTATTTACACTCAAGTAATCTTGAATATTTGTAGACGCAGTCAGGTAGGGTTAACAGATATGTTCTCCACAGGTCTTACAGGTAAAGAAATGCTTGTAGTATCTGTAGGAAGGGTATACTAATAAACTGTGTACAACTGTTCCACTGTCCAACCTCATGCCTGGAAATGACAGCAGGATAAGTAAATACACAATGTACTCTTCCCGGTACATCTCTCAAGTGTCACGCTGTCACAGTTACTGGTCACCCCTGCCAATAACCTTGGACACAGATAGGAATCCAGGTGAATTATGCCAGTAGCACACTCATTCAACATCAGTGAAGGGTACACCTTCTTCGTCATATATGTAACCCTGTCATGTACAAGTCCCCTCTAGTCATGCACCCACAGTTGTCAGTTTTCCCCATACCATTCCAGGTTGACAGTTTAACAGTTATGTATGTGCTACAGAAGCTATAGGTCATAGGTAGATGTAAAGTGAGGGCAGACCTCTAGAGTATTGAGCAGTACTGTTGTGAAAAATAGAAGCCTATACAGTTGTTAATGGATTTTTTTTTCTCTCCCCCCACTCCTTATCTGCATCAATAATTATTCATATACTATGGGTATGTTGTTCTCAAAACCTAATGTTGGGATTTGTGTTCTATTATTGTTCATACATTAAATTGGTTGCATGTTAACATACCTTGTTCAAATACCACTGTTGGTGCCCTGTTGCCATAAATGTAACTGGCATGCTGTTACGATTCTGACTGTTATTCCATTTATGCATGTGTTCTGTTTGCTATGCAGTTGTTTCACTTCTATTGTTCTGGATTAACTGGAACACCCATGCATGCTGTTATAACTAATCTTGAAATGTTTTGTTCATGACTAACCAATGCATTTTGAAAAACCTCAACATCATAGCACGTTTGGGAAGGCAGATCCCAATGGATCCGCCTGTCCCACCTCATCTGGCCATGGCAACGGGCCCCAGCATGTCTGGGACCCAACCTGGAACTGTCTCCTCTGCTGGTCCTGCACCATCCTCAGGTAGAACTATCTCAGGGGATGGGGATGTACCCCCCCCGGGCACCACATGGAGAGGAACCCGTCACATGCAAGAAGTTCAGAGGTATGGTGTACAGGGTGATCCAGACAGACTTGGATGGATGCCTGAGCCAGATTGAGGGGAGAATGGTGCACCTTGAGGTGCAGCCTGCCCCTGTTGTCCAGCCCCCAACACAGCCACCTTCATGGCTGTGAAGGGGTAGTGGTGACTGCCCATGGGTGAGGACCTCATTCCCACTGTTTCCATCTGGGGGCTCATGGGCCTCCTTTTCCAAGGTGTTTACCCCCCTCTTGTGTCATACACCGCCCCTGTCTGCTGTCTTGTCTGTCTGCAAAAGCAACCTCTCCACCCAATTTACATCCCCAAAGGTACCTACAACCTTTCCCCAACATCCCACTCTCACCTTAAAAAAAACTGGGCTTCCCCCCCCCCAAAAAAAAACACATCCCAAACACAGCTCTCCATTTTGCCCCAAGTATACTGACATCAAACTATTTACCCCTGAATTACTCAAACAATATATGTCATCCACACCCCTCCCTGTGTGGTGTGAGGCACTAAATTCCAAATTGTCCACATCATTCACAACTGTTGCTTCAGAAGAAATGTAGAGTTATGGTCCTTTCCTACACCCATCCTGCACATCACTAGCTGCTTTTCACATTGTTTTCCCCCCTGCTTGCCCTCATTTCACCACTTTCCTATCATCCTTTTTAATTTTCTTTTTTTTAAATTAGGGCTGGTTTAAGCTGGAATTAGCACCACTAAGCAATGCTAAGGGAAGCTAAGCATCTCTTGCCACAGCTTAGCATCATGCAAACCCACGCACACCAGCTTAAAACTGCTTTAACCACTCTAAATCATTCAACGTCTGTTCTGCCTAGTAACACACAAAAAACAGCCCTGGCATGTCTCGAACCCAGGACCCTGTACACTACAGTCAGAGCAACTTTATACTTACTTACTGCTCAGACAGGCTCCTCGTGGTCCTGCAGAGTGGTGTATTCTGGGCTGTGGTGTAGTTCCTGTGTTGTCCATTACCTTACTTGGATAGAAGGAAGTTTCTTTGCTCACCAGTGGGAGTGGGGAGCCTTGAGCAGCCTACCTGTCCCTGTAGGAAGTGACCTCAGCACAACAGCTGTAGTATTTGGTTATTTTGGACCATTTCTAGCTCTTTTGTAGTTCCCTGTTTAAAATCCGCCTCTGGCCTTCTTTATCTGGCTATACTGCTCAGACAAGCTCCTCGTGGTCCTGCAGAGTGGTCCTAGCTACAGAGAACTCAGAAAAGCTACTACTTTCTGGATTTAAGTATCTTTGCTTTTTTCACTTGGAATAGCTTCTGTAGCTTACCCTGAACAAGCTTAAACTGTTTTTTTAGCTGTTTGCTGCATTATTTTAAAATCTGCACTTAAAGTTACTTTTTAGTCGAATTTCATCAAAAGTTTGTTTGTTTGTTTGATTAATTTAACTGTTGAGGCTGACAACTAAAGTGTGCTAGCCTGTGTAACTGATTTATCACTGTTTCTGCATTTTCTGTGTGTTTCTATCAAAAAAACAAAAACAAAAAAAAATAATCCTTGTTTTCCCGCCTCTCCTCGACTAGTTTAGACCAGTTTACAGGCATTGCTGTATTCTGGGCTGTGGTGTAGTTCCTGTGTTGTCCATTACCTTACTTGGATAGAAGGAAGTTTCTTTGCTCACCAGTGGGAATGGGGAGTGGGGAGCCTTGAGCAGCCTACCTGTCCCTGTAGGAAGTGACCTCAGCACAAGAGCTGTAGTAATTGGTTGTTTTGGACCATTTCTAGCTCTTTTGTAGTTCCCTGTTTAAAATCCTCATTTGCGCGGCTTTGCGCGATTGTGCGCATAGCACAGTGCCGGTTAAACAAGGTTAAACTTCTTCTGGCTCTTCCAAGTCTGCTCTTCAATTTTTCCCTTAAGGAAGCTCTACTCTTAGTATAATCAGACTACTCACTATATTATAAGCCTAGCACTTGTTCTCAATACTTCTCTACTAAGTAAGCACTCTCGTACTAAGTAAAGCACTACATCAACCTACCACCCCTGTGAATATCCACTTCCCTTAAAGGCACAGCACTCCCTTACACTGTTCTAGCATGTCAAGTGGTAGATTACTGGCGTCCTTTCCAGTTCAGCTGGTCAATCTGGGTATCTTGAGACAATGCTACAATTGTCTCATGTACACAGACAACCCTCTCCTCCTCCCAACAAACACAAATACATGTGAGAGATGCAACTATATAGCCAAACTGGAGGCTGAACTCTCTCAACTCGGGGCTGGCATGACCAGACAGGAGGAGATGGTAACCAAACACACAACAATCCCAGTCCCACATAGACCTACCACAACTGCAAACCAAACACATAAAAACACAAAGACATACTCAGATGCTCTAATAAAAAACTTACCAAAACAACAGAGGCTCCCAAAGCAGACATCCAAAATTCCACCAACTCAAAACAAAACACATGCAACACATACTTCAATAAATCAGTGTGTCAACCAATCACAGCCCTTAAGGCCAAACACCATGCCTGATACACTAGTAATAGGTGACTCTATAGTCAGACACACTGATGTCCCGCTGACCAGGCTGAACAAGGAGAGGGTGAATGTGAGATGCCTATCGGGAGCTAGGATCCGCCACATAACACACGCACTCAAGTCACTCCAAAGCAAGTACAAATATAACTCCGTCATTGTCCATGCTGGCGTGAATGACCTGAGACGTACCTCCCTGGACTACATGAAAAGAGACATAGAGGAGCTCTCCAATTATGTAGCCCAGGCTGGTATGACCCTGACCCTGAGAAGCATCTTGCCCTCACCAAGAATGATGCCACAATACAAAGACAAGATGATCAGCTTTAATAATTGGCTCAAGTACTGGTGTCATTCTAAGGGGATCCAATGTCTGTCTGCCTGGGATGACATGTTGGACAAGCCACACTGCTTCGCAAGGGATGGCTTACACCCGTCACCACTGGGCTTCCAGATATTGGCTAAGGCTCTTGCCACCCCCATAGTGCCTTTTTTGGGCAAGGCTCAAAAGACAAAACCACCTCCTTACAAAACAAAAATGGAAAAAACTAAGGGTAATGCTGCTCAATGCCAGAAGTCTAAATCTCAAGATGCAGGCACTCGATGCACTCCTCAGCATGGAGAACATCGACGTCTGTGCAGTAACTGAAACCTGGTTCAAGGCTCCTGAGAGCACCCCAGCACTACCAGGCTATACCTCGTATCATGCTTTTCGGCCCCAAAACCCGGGCCGAACCACAAAGGGAGGGGGAATGTCCATATTCATCAAGGACACCTACACCTCCAGGTTAGTAGCAACACATGAAGCATCAGAGACCATACAGGTGCAACTAACCATAGGCAAAACTGCTATACAACTGGTAGCATGTTACAGACCACCCTCCCAATCTCAGGAACCCCACTCAGCCTTCCTGAAGACATTGGAGGATATGAATGTATCACAAAATACCATCATACTGGGAGACTTCAACTACCCAAACATAGATTGGGTACATTATTCTAGCCCTAATACCCTAGCCCAAAGGTTCCTGGAATTCATAAATTCAAATGCACTGGAACAACTAGTCACCTCTCCCACTAGGGGAGATAATATACTAGAAATGATCATCACAAACATGGGGACAAAATGCTCCACACTGGAGGTATACCCCTCACTAGTGAGATCTGACCACAAACTAATCACCCTGGATATACATATCCCACCTCCACCCCCAGCACAAAAGACCACAGTGAAAAACTTCTCAAAAGCAGACTTCACTCTTCTTAAGACTGAGATGGTATCCTTTAAGCCCACTGAGCCAGTGGATACCACATCCCACAATGCCGAATCCTTCACAAATGCTTTCTATGGACATCTCCAAGAATGCATGGATCATGCAATCCCAAATATATCCAAGTCCCTCTCCACCAAAGGCAAGCGTCCTGTCTGGTGGACCTCAGCCATTAACAAATTGTATAACAAAAGAAGGAAGCTACTGCACGTCAGAGCAAAATCCCATAAAGGGAAGACATCTCTGATCAACATTAGCAGAAAAATACGTTCTCTCATAAAAACATCCAAGGCCAACTTTGAGAGAAAAATTGCTAAGGACACTAAAGATAACCACAAAGCCTTCTTCAGCTATGTTAGATACCTGGGCGGAAACCCTCAGATATGCTCAGAGTTAGTTCACAACAACAAAAAATACACTAAACCCACAGATATTGCCAACATTCTGGCTGACAGGTTCAGTGCAAATTTCTCCCCTCCCTCACCACCAAAAGAAGAAATACTTATCCCAGCTGAATGTAATCTCCCTGTCATCTCAGATGTCCAAGTGAGAACCGCCCTAAACAAAGCTAAAAACACAGCATCAATGGGACCTGACGGTATCCCGGGGTGCATGCTATGTGAACTCCAAGAGGAGCTAAACCCGCACATAAAAATGCTATTTAACCTTAGCCTTACTACAGGATATGTACCTGAACACTGGCGTACAGCAACAGTGGCCCCACTCCACAAAGGGGGTACCTCTACAGACCCTGGGAACTACTGCCCCATAAGCTTAACCAGCCTGGTCTGCAAAGCTATGGAAAGAATCATTATGGAACTCATAAACAGAGACATAGGGGACCTACAGACACTTGACCCCACCCAGTTCGGCTTTGTAAAGGGCAGATCCTGCCTTATGAACCTGGGTGACTTTTTCGAAACAGTCACTAGAGCCATTGATGAGGGCAAAGCAGTCCATACAGCCTACCTGGACTTGGCTATGGCCTTCGACACAATACCCCACTCAGGCATCATAGATAAGCTCAACAGCTTAAATGTAAACCCTTATGTCACTAAATGGGTTGCAAACTGGCTAAAGGACAGAACCCATAAAGTTAAAATCACTGGAGCAATGTCAGACTCAAAGCCAGTCACAAGTGGTGTCTCACAGGGATCTGTCCTGGGACCCCTCTTGTTCGGCATTTATTTCTCAGATGTTAAAGCAAACATGGGAGGGTTGTGGCTGACAAAGTTCGCAGATGACTGCAAACTAGGCACCATAGTCAATACACCAGTGGACACATACATCCTACAAAAAGGCCTAACAGAAACGGACAACTGGTGCCGGAGTCACGGCCTTAAACTAAATGCCAAAAAATGTATAGTCATCCCCTTTGGGAAAAACAAAGTATCCACAAATTATCACATAGACAGCAACCCACTGAGTACAGAAAAAGTAATCAGAGACCTAGAGACCCAAATCGACAGCGACCTCTCATTTGACACCCACGTTGCCAAAGTGGTTAGAAAAACATTCTACCTTGCACATCTCATCATGAAGGGATTCACATCCAGATACAATGATGTCATTGTATCCCTATACTCCTCCCTCATCAGACCCATGATTGAGTACAATGCCCCATTTGGTATGTACCTCACCCAGCATTTGCAACAGCTGGAGAGACCACAAAAGTACCTCACCAAGAGGATCAAGGGTCTCCAACATATGTCTTATTCTGCCAGACTAAAGAAACTTCAGCTCTATTCAGTAGCATACCGCCTGCTCAGAGGTGATCTCTGCTTGACTTACAAGGCCATGTCCAATCAGGATCTGATGGACATGCTCCACCTCAAAAAATCCAAATCCATCAGGACCATGAGAGCTAAAGACTTAAACCTCAGCACAAGTATGAACAGAACATGCTGGAGGGATAGATTCATAACCCAGAGGCTTCCCATGCTTTGGAACAAGATCCCAGTTCGTATTAGGCAGAGCCCCTCACTGACTCTCTTCAAGAGAAATCTTGTTGAGTTTACCCCAGGGGTCACATCTGTGTCACTGCTAGACAGGGGCACAGTAAACTAATTCTATTATATAAGGGGACCTTCATTGTGTCACTACTATACAGAGGCACAGTATTCTAAATTTATTCTGTACATTTTTGTACCATTTCATGGGGTGGCAAAAGCCACATCACTATGGCTAGGCTTACAAATGCCCCAGGGCAGATAGCCTACTACTAAACTATGAAACTATGAAACTATATGAGCTATGGGATTATGTAATACTTTTTCAAACGTATCATGCATTACAGTTATTTAACATTAGGGAAAAATACACACCCCTGCCAAGTCTCAAACCCAGGACCCTATGTACTCCAGTCATAGCAAAGTACAGTTGTGTACACTTACCATAAATGTAGATATTTTAGTATATTTACTGTTGCAATCATCACACTTGGGTTATCTGCCTGCAGGTAGCCCTCAGTCGGCCCGAATACCAGAGACTTAGCATTTCTGCGTCGGATGCTGTCTCTTCTTCCATGACGTCAGGCTGTCAGGGGTATAAAAACAGGCAACCAACACCATTACATCAGTTAACAGGCAACCAACACCATTACGTCAGTTTTTCTTGCCCCAAATGTCAGGAGCCTCCAAATAGGGAGCTAGTATATGGTGTGGAAAACACCACCAGAAAAAGTAAATACTGATACCAGTAGGAATAGCCATAGAGAGGAGAGATAAAGAGATAGAGAAAACCAGGGGGCTGGAGGGAGGGAAACCAGGACTGCAACAGTGAATACACTTGAACATCTACATTTATGGTAAGTGTACACAACTGCACTATGTTCTTCATGTTTCACTGTTGCAGTCATCACACTTGGGTTGATTCCCAAAGCTGAGGAAGGGTGGAGGCAGTCAAGAAGAGTTAGGGCTGGCTAGTAGGCCTTGCAAAACTGCTGTAGCAAATCCTGCCCTGGATTTGGAAAAGATAGCAGATGGTAATGCTTGGTGAAGGTGTGCACAGAACTCCAGGTAGCAGCTTCCAGTATGTCTCTAGTAGGTACTCCCCTGAGAAATGCTGCAGAGGTAGATGTAGCCCTAGTGGAATGTGTCCTGACTCCCTGAGGGGTTGGTTTTCCATGGTGTTTGTGGCAAAAATGGATGCAGTGTGCTATCCATTTGGAAATGGTTTGTTTTGAAATGGCCTTGCCCTCTGCCCTTGTTGCAAAGCTGACTAGGAGCTGGTCAGATTTTCTGAAAGGCTTAGTCCTATCAAAGTAGAACCTGAGCTGTCTGTGCACGTCCAAAGAGTGCAGGATCCTTTCCCTTTATTTTGAGGATTAGGGAAGAAGGCTGGAAAATGGATGGATTGGTTGACAGCCACACTGGACACCACTTTGGGCATAAAGGAAGGGTTGGTCCTGAGGGAAACTCTGTCAGCATGGAAAATAATGAAGGGCTCCACAGCCATCAGTGCTTGTAACTCAGACACTCTTCTAGCTAAAGCGATGGCTAGAAGCAAGACTGTTTTCCAAGAGAGGAATTTTAACTCTGCTGAAGCAGCAGGTTCAAAAGGGGGAAGCGTGAGCTTCTCCAGTACAAAGTTAAGGTCCCAAGCAGGGGTAGGTGCTCTCCTTGGTGGCCTTAAGTTGTTTGCTCCTCTCAGGAACTGTTTGATGAGAAGGTAAGAGAAAAGAGGTGGCTCAGTATTGTAATGAGCCGAAATGGCAGAGGCATGGATCTTAATGGAGGAGAAAGATAGGCCTCTGGTGAGTAATTCTGCTAGGTAATCCAGGATAAGAGGTAAGGAAGGCAGATCTGTGCCTTACCTTTAGACTGAATCCAAGAACAATACCTTTTCCATTTTTCAGCATAGAATTTCCTCGTACTGGGCCTTCTGGCTTCAAGGATGACGTCCAGCACCTGTTTGCTTAGGGTTGCTGGTGAAATATTTAAGAAATAAGCCAGGCTGCAAGATTTAGGGTTTGCAGTTGTGGATGCAAAATCTGTCCCTCCTGCTGAGAAAGTAGGGTTGGGGTCTGGTGTAGGTGGCAGGGAGGCACTGTTGTCAGGCTGCACAGGAGGGGTACCAGTGCTGGCGTGGCCAGTCCGGGGCATTCAAAGTTTGTCCTTGACCTGTCTTGTTTTATCTTGAGTAATACTCTTGAGAGAAGGGGCAGAGGGGGAAAGGCATAGATAGATAGAGAGGTTTTCCCATTGAAAGGATAGGGCATCCACTTTCCAGGCCCTGCTGTGAGGGTTCCTGATGCAGAATTTGCTTAACTGGTGGTTGTCAGGGGAGGCAAATAGATCCACCTCTGGAGTTCACCACTTCTGGATCAAAAGGTTGAAGGTGCTGGGATCCACTTTCCACTCATGTGGGTCTTGGAGATTTCTGCTTAAGTTGTCAGCCAGTGAATTTTGTTTGCATGGCAGGAATTGAGCTTGTAGATGAACTTGATTGGCCAAGGCCATGTTCCACAGGGCCATGGCTAACCTGCAGAGCGGGTAAGGATGGAATCCCCCCTGCTTATTGATGTACCACATAACTGTGGTGTTGTCTGTTTTTATCAGCAGTTGTCCTGGAAGGGGTAGGTCTCTGAAAGCTGTCAGGGCATTCTGTACAGCTAGCATCTCTTTTTGATGTGCAGGAAAATTTGCCTTGAGTTCCAGTGGCCCTGAATACATTTGCCTGCCATGGGAGCCCCCTATGCATAGTCTGATGCATTTGTGGTCAGGGTCTGGGTAGTGCGGGGTTGAGTAAAATGTAGTCCCTTGTTGTGGTAGCATGCTTCTGCCCCACCACAGGAACTCTGTCCTTAGACAAGGTATGATAGGAATGACTGTTTCCAGGTCCTGGGAATGTTGGTACCAAAGACTTTTTAAGTACCATTGAAGTTTCCTCATATGCAATCTTGCATATGGAATTAGCAGAATACATGAGGCCATGAACCCTATGGCTTGCAGTATTTTTCTTACTGATAGCTGGGTTCTGCTGGCCATTTGTCTGAAGTAGTGTAGATCTGTCTTTCTGTAGTTAGGAATGCCATCTGGGAAGTTGCGTCCATGTTTGCTCCCAGGAATATAATCCATTGAGTGGATACCAGTTGTGATTTCTTTTTGTTGATGGTGTACCCCAATGTGGTGAGAAAGTTTTTTACAAATGCCAGGTGCTGAAGCAGCAATTCCTGACTGTCCGCCTGAATCAGGCAGTCATCTAAGTAGGGGTAAATTTGGATATTTCTCTGCCTGCAGTATGCAATGGGTGGAGCCAGGCATTTTGTGAATATCCTGGGAACAGTAGAGAAGACAAAGGGAAGTGCAGAGAACTGATAATGCATAGACCCTACCATGAAACATAGATATTTCCTGCATGAATCCCTTATGAGGATATGCAGATAGGCTTCTTTTAAGTCTAGGGTGACTAACCAGGCATCCTTGGCTAACATAGGGAGAAGCTGTTGCAAGGTAAGCATCTTGAATTTTGGTACCACCAGAAAGGTGTTGAAAATTGAAAGGTCCAGGATTGGGTGCCAACAGCCCTCTTTCCCTGGTACCAGGAATAGTCTGGAGTAGAATCCTTGACCCCTCTGTTCTACTGGAACAAGCTGAATAGCTCTGATACTGAGCAAGGAAAGTACTTGGTTTTGAGCCTCTGCCCACTGGTTTGGAGGAAGATCTGGGAAACTGCTCGGGGTTGGCAGTGAATGGAAATAAAATTTGTACCCCTGGGATACAATGCAGACGACCCATCAGTCCTGAGTGATGGACATCCAGTTTTTTGCATGAAGGGCAAGTTTTCCTCCTAGGGTCACAAGCAATTGGGCAGGGCTGGGAAGTAGAGATGAGAAGTCATTGTGAGCTTTTTCCATAAGGAGGTGGCTTACCACTCCCTGCTTTAGGGTTGGGGCACTCCATTACTTAGATCTCTGCATACCCTGAGACTGTAGTCTGGGTGGTCTGTTGCCCCTGGGTCTTGTATGGGAAGGCCTGGAGGGGGCTGGAAAGGACCAATGTTTAAAAGGGCAATGCCTACTGAATCTAGGTGGTTGCACTTGTAGGAATTCTTTTAACAGTTTGCACAGATTTCACCTTTTCTTCCATCTTTTTAAGAACTTCTTCTGCTTTGGTGCCAAACAAACAGGCCTTATTCAAAGAAGCATCTAGTAATTTAGATTTGACATGATCTGGCAAGGTCTGCTCCTTCAGCCACGCATATCTTCTCAGTACAAAGCCAGTGACTGCTGCCCTGCAAGAAGCTTCTAGGGCATCAAAGCCACATTGCAAAGTATGCTTACTAACTTGGTTTGCAGAGTGCATAAGCTCCTGCAATTCTTTAGTTTTGGGTTTATATTATAAGATTGACGGTTGAAAACATCGAACACCATATGGTCGACACCATATGGTTGATGTCTTCAAACACTGAACTTATAAAAACAACAAAAAAAAAAAAAAGAAAAGAAAAAAATACCCTAGTGGGTTTAAGCAGGGGGGGCAAGCACCCCTGCACCCCCACACCCTCCGCTACTTAAATATACCAACTCCGAGATCACGCTACATTGCAGTAAATGGAAATCTCCCCTTATGGAGATTTCCATTTACACATTCGATGTGCACTTTCGCTATTCTCGTGTCGACAATATCAGCTTCGATATTGTTGGCTTTCGAGAATATAATATAGACCCTTTATTTTCTGCACAGTCAAGATAGGTTCACACTTTTTGTTTAATGAGTTCCATAATATGTTGCTGGTATTTCAGCACGTGAAATTGGCAATTCAATGCCCTGATAGCAAGAGTTGCAGAGGTACATACCTTCTTACCCCATCTGTCTAAAGCTCTGGAATCACTGTCCGAAGGGGTAGGATTTTTGGCTGTAGTAGCCTTAATACCTTTAGGTCCCTGGAAAATGATCTCTGGGCCAGCAGTAGGATTCTTGAAAAGAAACTTGAGAGAATCAGGTACTCTGTAGTACCTGTCTAGTTTCCTAGGGGCCAGAGGTAAAGTGTCTGGAGTAAGACTGGATTCCATGAAAACATCATACACAACATCCAGGACAGGGGGTATAGCTAAAGGCCTGTGCTGAGACAACTGTAAAAATTCTCTTGAGTCTCTTTTTGTTCTGAGGATAGTCTTGGCATTCCCAATGGAAATGCTCTCTTAATGTATGCAAGGTTTCACCAAAAGAGAAATCCTCTGGAGGGAAGGCAGAGGGAATGGATTCCTCTGCATCTGAATCCTCATAGGCAGATAAGGGAATGTTTCATAATCAGAAAGGACAAAGTCATCAGACTCTTCGTCTGTAGAACCTGAAGGGGACTGGGTTCTTTGTCTCTTAGCAGGGGAAGGCTGGCTTCCCCTAATCAGTGTAATAAGGTCTTCAGCCATTCTAAGCATTTGTTTTTGTGGCATGGGAGCTTGAACATGCGCTTTGGTCATCGGTTTTCTAGGCGTAGTGTGCACTCTGGGCCTAAGAAACTTGGTTGTTGTTGTTGTCTTTCGGCTTTTCCTGGTTAGGGGTCGCCACAGCGGAACTCCGGTCCGCTAATGATTGGCAGTAGATTTTCACGAACACCGAGGTGCCAGCTCGACGTTCAACCTTCAATGAAGGCACGCCCATTTACGCATGACTTTCGAATGCCCACTCAACCGCAGGGAGGACATGTAGACTCCACACAGAAGGCACTGCCCACACTCCAGTCGAGAATCGAATGGGAGAACCTCTTGCTGTGAAGCAACAACGCTACCGCTGCACCATCACGGTAGTCCCTAAGAAACTCAGTAGTTTTGGTAAAAAATGAAGTCTTCAGTTTGATTCAAATATCGACAGGATGAAAAACTCCCTCAGAAGCTGGTGCCTGCACGGTGGTTCCGGACCCATCTAAGGTAGAGACATCTGCAGGTTCCATAATCGAAGAAGCATCTCGCGGCATACTGGACTCCGAATGGGGCTCAGCAGAGGCCTGCAAATCCTCAGAAGTGGGTATCAGGGGCTGCAAAGATGCCTCACTAAGTACTGGCGGACTGGCAACTTGCTTAGCGGAAGCATCATCGGCTGTTTTGGACCTATGCGGTCTGTCTCTGTCTTTATCCTTACTTTTTTGGAAGATCGGTAGTCAGATGGCTTTCCAAAACCATTTCTGAGTATGGAGATTGAGAGAGTAAGAATTTTGCAACCAAGGTAGCCTGATGACGAATAGTTCGGGCATTAAAAAAGGCACAAAACCGACAGCAAGGGACATCGTGGTCTGGACCTAAACAGGTGACGCAGTAACAATGAAAAACTCTGTGAGGTATTTGCTTTCCACAGGCAAGACAATAGTTAAGTTTTTCTGACATCAGTTAGAACAAGAAAAAAATAATCCCCAACGGGGTACTTAGCTTTAGAAGACTTCAGGATTATTTAACTCGAAAATGAAAAATTCAGGTAGCGCCGACTGGCACTTGCGAACTATTTCTACTTCAGGCTCCTCCTCAGCATGAAAGATTGATGTAATGGTGTCAGCTGCCTGTTTTTATACCCCTGACGACCTGACGTCATGGAAGAAGTGACAGCATCCGATGCAGAAATACTAAGTCTCTGGTATTCGGGCCGACTGAGGGCTACCTGCAAGCAAATACCCCAAGTGTGATAACTGCAATAGTGAAACACGAAGAACATCTACCACTACTCCAAGTGAGCTGTGAGAATTAGTAATGCTTCAGTAAATATATCATGCATTATGGTCATCTAACAGTAGGGAAAAACTCTGTGGCGTTAGTAATGTTTTGTAAATATGTATATATATATATATATATATATATATATATATATAAATATATATAAAAATATATATATATATATATATATATATATATATATATATATATATATATATATATATATATATATATATATATATATATATATATATATATATATATATATATATATATATATATATATATATATATATCATGCAGTGCAGTCTCTCTCAACCTCTTTTTGCAAGAGATCTGGACAAACCCGACAAAGTGGGGTAACAAAGGCCCAAAAATAGGGACATATTTTAAATATTGATTTTTATAAGCTTAGAACGTTGCTACAGTAACACGGTTTGTTTTAACATATATTTTCTGAAATATTTCATGTCTGAGACCCAAATAGTTCTCATTATTTAGTGACTTCAATCCTTACAGCATCCCAGTGATTTGTCATAAATCCACAACAGTTATGGGGAATAGGCCAAAGATATGAGCCAAACATCTGGACATTCTATGAAAATCTATGAAAATCTGGATAGTTGAGAGGTATGAGTGCAGTCATGTAACATTAGGGGAAAAACACTGAGCTGCCAAACATTTCACTCAGCACCTTCTGAACTACTGACAGAGGAATACAGCACTACACCAAATCATCTCTGGGGAATTGCTGATGCATTTGCAAATATTTCATGCACTATAGGGATGTAACTGTAGGGAAAAACAGACATCAGTGAGAAATTGTCTACCCAGAACCATTTGCACTACAGTCAAGGCAACATACCAGTAAGCCAACTGACCTCTACATTATAAAAGGAAGTTATGTACTTACCATAACGTTCCATGTGAGTTGCTCATCTTGCCTTCATTCTTACTGATGGGTTTGGAGATGATCCCTCGGCTCCAAGTCAGCCTACTACAAAGCACGAGGTTTCCAAATAGCTCGAGGCCAAGTCCCTATCCCATAATGTACATAGAGTTACCTCAGATCTTGTTTGCTGCGTAAAGTAATACCATATGTCATTCTATAACTCCATAAGAGAGAAAGTATAGAAGGGTTGAGTGACCAGGAAGGATCTAGCATCTCGGTCTTCTGAAAGCTCAGGAGGGGTTAGGAGGGAGGGACGTAAGAATGAAGGCGAAATGAACAACTCACATGGAATGTTATGGTAAGTACATAACTTCTTTATGTGAAGTTGTTCTATCTCGCTGTTCATTCTTACTGATGGGTAGCGTCCCAAGCACCATCTACTTTGGGTGGCTCACGGGAGTATATTTCTGAGGACCGTGGATCCAAAGGAGGCCCTGTCAACTTTGTAATGAGTGATAAAGGTATGAGGTTTTGACCAAGTGGCTGCTGCACAAATGTTATCAATATGAAGTCTGGCAGAAAAAGCAGAACATGTAGAAACTGCTCTGGTTGAGTGAGCTTTAATTTTATGCTGTAAGGGCATTTTGGCAGCTGAATAAGCAAAGGTGATACAATCAGATAACCATTTAGACAGAGTTGTTTTAGCCACTGGCATACCTTTCCTGGGGTCTGAAAAAGAGACAAAGAGCTGATCTGATTTCCTGAAATCTTTTGTTCTATCCAAATAAAATCTGAGCTGTCTGTGAACATCAAGTTTGTGCAGCATGTACTCTAGATTGTTGGAGTGGTTGGGGAAGAAAAAGTACAATTGTGTACACTTACCATAAATGTAGATGTTCAAGTGTATTCACTGTTGCAGTCATTACATTTGGGTTATTTGCTTGCAGTAGCCCTCAGTCAGCCTGATTAACAGTCTTGGGTCCTGCATTGGTTGCTGTCCCTTCTTCCATGACATCAGGTCGTCAGGGGTATAAAACATGCAGCCAATGCCATTACATCAGTTTTTCTTGACCCAGATGTCAGGTGCCTCCCTAATGGGAAGCAATCAAATCTATAAATACAAGGATATACCTCCAACAAAAAAGCAAATACACCAAAAAGCTTTTAGAGCTTTTTAGACTGCAACACTGAATACACTCGAACATCTACATTTATGGTAGGTGTACACAACTGTACTACATTCTTCGTGTTTCACTATTGCAGTCATTATATTTGGGTAGATTCCCAAAGCTAAGGTTGAGAGAAGGAATTTAAATAGAATGAGGACCAGCTATAAGGCCCTGCAGGACTGCAGTGGCAAAGCCAGCTCTGGATTTAGAGAAAACTGGCAAATGATAATGCCTGGTGAAAGTATGTACAGAACTCCAGGTAGCAGCTTCTAGGATGTCCCTAGTAGGGACACCCCTGAGAAAGGCTGTAGAGGTGGATGCAGCCCTGGTTGAATGGGGTCTGATGCCCTGTGGGATAGGTTTTCCATGGTTCTTATAGCAGAAATGAATGCAGTGGCCTATCCATTTTGAAATGGTTTAATATGCCTCAGTAGGCCTGAATACACCCTCAGAAGCTGGTGCCCGCACAGCGGCTCCGGATCCATCCAAGGTAGAGATATCCACAGGTTCCACAGTTGAAGCATCTCGTGGCATACCGGACTCTGAATGGGTCTAAGTAGAGGCCTGCGAGTCAAAAGTAGCGGGTATCAGAGGCTGCGAAAGCACCTCACTGAGTACCGGCGAACTGGCGACTGGCTTAGGAAAAGCATAATCGGCAGCTTTGGAACTCGGCAGCCTGTCTCTGTCTTTATCGTTGCATTTTTTTTGGAATCCCAGTAGTCGGATAGCTAACCAATGACATTTCTGGATAATTAAACTGAGAACTGAAATATTTAAAAGCGAAAATATACAGACGATGGATAGTGCGTTGATTAAATAAAGCACAAAACAGACAGCAAGGTACGTTGTGGTCACGGCCTAGGCAAGGAATACAGTACGAATGAAAATCTTTGTGAGGTATTTGCTTTCCACAAGTAATGCAATTATTAACTTTTACTGATAACGGTAAGGAGCAAGAAAAAGTTTCCCCAACGGGGTACTTAGCTTTAGTTGAAAACTTCAGTTCTGAAACTCGAAAATGAAAATTTCAGGAGTCGGCTGACCGGCACTTGCAAACTGCTTCTGCTTTAGGCACCCCATGGCACAAAAGACTGATGTAATGGTATTGGCTGCATGATTTATACCCCTGACGACGTGACGTCATGGAAGAAGGGACAGCAACTGATGCAGGACCCAAGACTTTGTTAATCAGGCTGACTGAGGGCTACTGCAAGCAGATAACCCAAATGTAATGACTGCAGCAGTGAAACACGAAGAACATCTGGAAAATCAATAATTTGGTTGAGATTAGATTCAATGTAAACCTTAGGCAAAAAGGAGGGGGTTGTCCGAAGTGAGATTCTGTCAGCATGGAAAATCAAGTAAGGAGGTTTAATGGACAAAGCCTGAAGCTCTGACACTCTGCAGGCAGAAGTAATAGCCACTAAAAAGATAGTTTTCCATGACAAAAATGTGAGGGTCACATGAGGAAGCTGGTTCAAATGGAGGAAGAATAATGTGGGAAAGAATGAAATTTATATTCCATGGGGAATAGGGAGATTTCACAGGTGGTCTAATATGAAAGGTCCCTTTGAGAAAGGCTTTGGATAATTTGTGTGACATAATATTCAATCCTTCAAATCCCAAATGAAAGTTAGAAATGGCAGCAAGTTGAACATGGACGGTTGCTGCTGCAGCTCCTTTATTGAGTATCATGGTCAAGAATTCTAGAATAGAGGCCATAGGGGCTTGTTAAGGATCAATACTGTTTTTAGAGGCCCATATAGAAAATTTTTTACATTTGCTGAGGTATAGCTTCATCGTAGAGGATTTATGAAAGGATAGGAGAATTTGCTTCATCTCTTTGGAAAGGTTATGAAACCTGGCTATGATGGGAATTGGAGCAGCCAAGCTGTCAGCTTCAGGGACTGCAGAGAGGAATGAAGTTTCTCCGATGAGTGTGTCAGAAGGTCCAGAACTGGGTCCAGAATCTAGGGGTCCTCCAAAAGATGAAGTGGAAGGAAGGGGAACCAAATCTCATGAGGCCAATGAGGAGCTATTAGAATAGTGGTCCTTCACAGCTTTCTGTAATACCTTGGGTATCAGTGGGATTGGTGGGAATGCATACAGGAGACCTGGGGGCCAATCGTGAATGAGTGCATCCCTTGGGGCTTCTCCCGGAGGAGGAATCAGGGCAAAGCAACTTCTGCATTTCATGTTCATGTGACTAGCCCCACCTGTGGAATATCCTGTCCACTATTTCCATTTTGAGGGACCACTCGTGGGGCTACAAAATTGCTCTGCTCAGCTTGTCTGCTTACGATGTTGGATTTCCCCGGGATGTGCGTTGCTAACAGAAAGCACTGGGTGGATATAGCCAACTGCCATACTCTTAGGGCTGCTCAACAAAGGGGGTATGACCTGATTCCTCCTTGTTTGTTCAAGTACCAGACCACTGACATGTTGTCTGTCTGAACTGCAATTGTACCCAGAGGAAGAGAGTCCTGGAAATACTGCAACACCAAAAGTACTGCTCTCATCTCTAGGGCATTGATATGCAGATGTGTCTCTTTATTGGTCCATTTGTCTTGAGCTGTCCTTCTCTGAAAATGCCCCCCCACCCTATCAGGGAAGCATCCGTGGTCACTGTGGTCGCTGGTGGGGGTAAAACAAATGGACATCCTATCGTAACATGGAGTGAGGGCAACCACCACTGAAGATCCTTTTTGCAGGAGTTTGTGATCATTATCATGTGTGACATGGGGAGCTCTTGGTAAGACCATTGAGTTAACAACAGCCGTTGCAGTATCCGCATATGCATATGACCCAGTGGTATGGCCAGAATTGCTGCTGCCATTATACCTAACAATTTCAAAACTTCTTATGCTGGTGCCTTGTTTTGGATATTAGAATGCGGACCTGCTGGCAGAGAAGTAAGACTCTTTCTACTGGAAGTCTTACCGTGGTGGTGGCGGTGTCCAATTCTGCTTCGATAAAGACGATATGCTGTGATGGCGACAAGGCAGACTCTTCTGGGTTTATTGTAATGCCCAGCTGGTTGCACAATGACAGAGCGGATTCCCTGGCCTGAATGAGTTGATGCCTGGTGGTGACGGTGAGGAACCAATTGTCTAGGTATGGAAACACCTGGAATCCTAAACATCTCAGGTGAGCCGTGACCACTGCCATGCATTTGGTGAACATGCTGGGGGCTGTAGTGAGACCAAAGGATAGGGCTCGAACTGGTAATGATTGGCTCCCAGCCAGAAGAGCAGATGATCCCTGGATGGCCTGGCCATTTTTATGTGGTAGTACGCATCCTGGAGATCTATCGAGCACATCCAGTTGTCTTCCTAAGAAGGGAAGTATCGGCAGAAGTGTGACCATCTGAAACTTCTTTTCTTTACAGATTTGTTTAGTCTGTTGAGGTCCAATATAGGTCTCCAGTCCCCTGTCTTTTTTCGAACTAAAAAGAATCTTGAGTAAGTTCTGAATCCCGTCTGGTCTACTGGGACTGGTTGGATAACTCTTTTTTAACAACGTCTGGACCTCTACTGTTGCTTGTTCCCTGTAACTAGGTGGAACGTCTGGGATTTTTCTTGTCGGTGGAGGGGATGTGGCGAATGGGATGAAGTATCCTCTGGAAATGATACTTTGTACCCAATTGTCATTTGTTATTTTGAGCCAAGCATCTGGGTACAAAGATAAATGACCCCCGACTGCCTCCAGAGAAGGACAGTCAGGCCTCCTTTCAGGAGTGCTGGTAGGGCTTCCTAAAGAACTGATCTCTGTCGCCCTGGTTTTGTGGACCCCCTCTGCTGCAAGGGTGGCGTCTTCCCGGGGGGTTCACCATGTGTGCCCTGAAAGGTTCCTTGGACTTTCCAGAACCACATTTTCCCTCCCCTTTGACCCTTGGGGTAGGGTCTGGTAGGAGTGAAAAAACGGACTTCAATGGCAGGCAGAGTCTTTCCCTCCTGCTCACACCTGGTCAAGGTTTCCTTAACTTTGGGCCAGAAAAGGGATTAGCCATCAAAAGGAGTATTCACAAAGTATGACTTGAAGGGCTCCACGAAGAACACAAGTGTATCCAGGAGTGCCTCCTAAGAGCAATTCCTGTACCCACTACCCTGCTCATTCCATCAGCTGCATATGAAATGAGGTGCATGGATGGGTTAACAATGGAACTGAGGGTAGCAAGCTGGGAGGCAACTTTGTCTGTAGCTCCTGCAGCTACTGTACACTGAAGAGTATCTCAAGCTCTTTAAAGAGATCTCTTTGTCGTCTCATAAAATGGGTTAAATAGTTAAGCGAATGGAGTGCAAAAGTCACTGAACTAAACATGCGCTGCACATATCTATCCATGATCCTGGAGTCTCTGTTAGGAGGATGGATAGACGAGGAACTTTCAGATATTTTCTTTTTAGTGGCTGCCACCACCACCATAGCATCAACTGGCACACCTTTGGTTAAGAAGGATTTATCTTGGGGGGGCAGATATGAACTTATTAGGCCTCTTAGGGACAGGCTCCATGGTGTCCGGAGACTCCCACACCCTTCATGAGACCAGCTGCATAAGCTCATCGAAGGGCGAAGACACCCAGGAGGTGGAGAGCTGAGACCCATCAGCCTTCAGGACAACCAACTCATCCTCAGTAGGGTTGGTGGACTGCCAGTCACCCCTCTGCCTAAGGATTTCAAGTATCTCTACAAATGAGATATCCTCAGAGGGGGACCTTGGGGACCCTTCTGATTCATTCAAGTCAGTATCAGATGTTAGGGACTACTGAGGGAAGTCTAAATGTTTCCTTTTACACACTCTATTCCTGGGAACCTCATCAGTGGGAGCTTCTGGTGAAGTCTCGGAAGAGCATGGGCCATCCAATGAGGCTTCCTGAGGCTCTGGGTCTCTGTGTTTGGCTAGGATCTGTGAAGCAGAAGCAGCACAAGTGCTTTAGGGGATGAAGAAGCCAGACCTGAAGCTGAGGATATCTTGGGCGACATAATTCTCCTCATGGCTTCGAAGGCACCCCTGCTCTGATGCGAAGGGACTGACGGATCTGAAGAAACCGTCGATACCCCCGGCACCAGGACAGTGGGCTCTGAACCCAAGTTGGGAGCCGTGCTCATCTGAGCTGAAGCCCCGAGAGGCAAAGTCGGAATGGACAAGTCGGTTCGACTATCCTCCCCGGACCCGACCAGAGAGTGTCGGCTCCTAGAGTCCTCAATCAGCACCGAGGATGTCAGAGTGAACGGAGCCGAAGACAGTAGAGCAGGCTCTACAATCAGCAAGTCTGACTCCTCCGGCTCCGAAGGACCAATATGGCTAGGAGGAGGAAGAGTTATAGTTGGCATAAGGGTCTTCGGCTCTGAAGCCACCTGGGTTGGAGCCGATAATTTTGCAAAGGTCGATGCCTGTAAAAGCTTCTGCACCACCCGATCCACATCCAAATCCGAAAATGCTGACAGAAGACCAAGATGAATGGATCGATGGTACCGAATGAAGCACTGGAGATTTAGGAATTTCAGATACCGGTCCCAAAACCAGGGACCGGCTCCGAAAAGAAAAGACAGTCGGCTCCGAGACCTGTGGAGCCAATGTCACAGACTTTTTAGACTTTTCTGAATCCACCGAAGTCTTGGAGGACTTTGAGGACTTACTGGAACCATCTGGTCATTCAAAGCCTCCTGGAAAGAAAGTTTCAACAAACCCCTGTAAATAAGTTTCCTCTTTCTCTCTTGGAGAACTCGAGAGGCAAAGGAATGACATATGTAACATGTTTCTTGTAAGTGCAAGGCACCTAAGCAGTAGACACAATTAACATGGCAGTCAGTAACAGACATCTTCTGCCCACATTTAGGGCATTTTTTAAACCCTGACTTAGGGTGTTTGTCCTTGTCATCAGCCATGACAGAAAAAAAACGGACACACCCACAACAACAATATGGATTAGCCTTCTAATAAAAAACAGGCTAAATATACACACTAACACACAAGCCCTTTAAACTAAGGCTAACAACAAGCAGAAATGTAAATAAGCCTTCTAATAAAAACAGGCTAAATATAATCACACAACCCCTTAACTAGCCTAAGAAAATTACACACACACAAACACACACTTCTTTTTCTAGCAGATATATAAAAGTAACAATCACTAAACTTTAAGTCTAAAGCTGTGACAAAAGTCAATAAGAAAGCGCACAATACTAATACTAAGCAAAAAAGTGACAGAAAGTCACTTATTAAACCACTTTTAGTCAGAAATCTAAATAGGCCTAATAAAAAAGGCCAACTATATAAGTAATAAAAGGCACACAAGGGGAAAGGGAAACTACAATATAAAGCTGTAAGAGCATAGCTAACTATCTAGCTATAATATTGAAGAAATTTGGAAAATATTCTGAAATGTAAGAAAAGTAAGGTTTTTACTTGCCCTAGCTAGTAGAACCTCCGATCTGTTGCAGTGGCAAACTAGATCTGCGGTAACTCTAGGTGCATCATGGGACAGGGACTTGGTCTCAAGCTATTTGGAAACCTCAAGCTTTGTAGTAGGCCAACTTGGAGCCAAGGGATCAGCTTCGAACCCATCAGTAAGAATGAACGGCAAGATAGAGCAACTTTACATTGACTGTTTTAACTAACATATCCTGATTGCCAGTTATACTTTATTCCTATATATACTGCCCCAAATCACAGTGTACTTGGAATCCTGAGGTTCTAAGGGACATGTTTCAGTCTGTCCCTACAAACATACACAGCTGACAGACCACCAGCAACTGTAGCAGCATGCACAGTCAGCTAGAAAAGGATTTATGATACACATCTGCCCCTCTCCCTACTCAGCCCAACAAACATTTACACACTACATTGCTACACAATCTTGAAAGTCTGTTAACAATGGCCAGGCATACATAACTCTCAACTGTACAGATTTCCACAGAATGTCCAGGTTTTGTGCTTATATTTATGGCCTCTTCCTCATAACATTTCAGTGATTCTGCTAAATCACTGGGATGATATCAGGAATGAAGTCACTGAATAATGATATATATTTATATATATATATATATATATATATATATATATATATATATATATATATATACATATACATATATCAGTTTCAGACTTCAAATCATGAAGAAAATGCATGTCCAAACAAACCCTGTTACTCTAGCAAGTTTCTAACTGTATAACAGCAATACTTACAATCTGTCCCTAATTTTGGAACTTTGTCCCCCATTTTGTTGGGCTTTCTTCACATTTCTTGTGCTAAGAGGTTGACAGTTATGCAGATAGAGCATGCAAAACTGTGGACATAGAACATGAAGCCAAACAGTGGACAGTATTTCCACCTACCTTCTGTGATGCTGTAGCTTCCACACCTCCATAATGTCTCCTCACAGGCAAGGAAAAGGGGCAAGGCCCACATGATGGACTTAATTATAGCACTGTGTTGCCATACATTGCATCCAGCTGTTTTGGATGCAATTAGCAAGTGGAAGACACCAATTGATGCACAGGCCATCACCTGCTCATGAGCATTACCTACAAAAGGCAAGTTGCTGCCTATGCAAAACAGGTCTGAACATTTTATTGGAATGCCAGAATGCGAATATGGAAATCAACACTTGTGGATTTCTCTGAGAAAACACTACAGCACTATAACAGGTATGTCAAACAAGTAAGCATGTAATGGAATGCAGATGTGGGATGCAATTATGGGAAATAGGAAGTTAAACAATAGGTCTCAGCAAGACTTGCTGGACTGACATGTTGCTGTCCAGCATCTACAGCCTTCCCTGATGGCTCTGTCTGCAGTGGCATAGATCACAGCTCTGGCACCTGAGTCACCCCAGCAAAGGTCAGCTCACATATGACTACTACTACTGAAGTGTCTGTTGCACAATACTGACTGTGACACTGCCAGGCCAGCTACCTGGGATGTAAATATTCATATGTCACTTGTGAATATTACAATGATATATATTCTTGTATTACAAATTTAAGAGACCTATATAGGTTATGTGCATAGTAAACAACTGGTGCAGAAGTTTGTGTTGAACTGTATGTTACAGAATCCCAGTCCATGTGAGGCAGAGCCCCTCATTGACTCTGTTAAAGAGAAATCTTGACGAGTGGATGGGAGATCGTAGGTTTACCCCGGGAATCATCTCTGTGTCACTGCTGGACAGAGGCACAGCAAACTAATGGGCATAGTATTCTCATCCTAAGGGGTGGTGAAAGCCACACACACTCTGGCTAAGCTTATAAATGCCCTAGGGCAGATAGCCTAGTATGAACCTATGAACCTATGAACCTATGCCTATTGTTAGGAGACACAGACCACATATAGGTTGTAAACATCTGGATATTCCATATACATCTGTAGAGATGACTGGTATGGGCTGTATAGTTTAACATGGTGCATTTAAAGCATATGCCATTAACTGGCTCTTTAAAGTAATGCCATGTAAAGGGGGTCAACAGGCCTTAAAATGGTATAACCAACACACACAACAGCCACAGGGGATATGTTTCACATACAATACTATAGTTGTCAGTATTGATATTAGAACCCCTACCTATCTAATTATTTGTACTATAGTATTATGCACTCATTACACATGCCATAGAACTT
The DNA here is from genome assembly GCF_019279795.1 of Protopterus annectens. Taxonomy (NCBI): domain Eukaryota; kingdom Metazoa; phylum Chordata; order Ceratodontiformes; family Protopteridae; genus Protopterus; species Protopterus annectens. Next base: position 360,003,176 of record NC_056726.1, on the reverse strand, counting down.
ATAGGGCTGAAGAGTGTATACGGGTACTTCTAAGGTGACTGACATCAGTGGTCCTTGTAAAGTAGGGTTATGAGAAGTGTACTGGGTGGAACATGCCTCAAAATGGTATAACCCACACTCACAGAGGATATGGTTCTCACCCAAACACACACTCACACACATACACACGCACGTGCACACACACACACACACACACACACACACACACACACACACTCACCAATATTGAGCCTAGAACCCCTACCTATCTAGTTATTTGCACTACAGTGTTACACAATTATCGCACATGCCACAGAGCTAGGGTTTAAGAGAGTTCCAAGGTACTTCTAAGGGAAATTACACCACCAGCCCTTGTAAAGTATGACAATGGGAAGTGTACTGGGTGGGAAAGACCTCAAAATACTTTAAATTACACACTTACAAACACTTATACACATTTGCTGGAACTGAGATTAGAACCCTGACTATCTACTTATTTGCACTATACTGCTACATAGTTATCGCACATGCCACAGAGCTTATAAGGCTGAGGGCTGTCCAAAGGTAGTTCTAAGGTGACTGACACCAAGAGCTCTTGTAAAGTACAGCAATGGAAAGTGTACTGGGTGGGAAAGGCCTCAAAATACTTTAACCTACAAACATATACACACACACACACACACACACACACACACACACACATTTGCCAGAACTGAGATTAGCACCCCGCCTGTCTAGTTATTTGTACTATACTGTTATGTAGTTATCATATGTGCCATGGAGCTTACAGGGGTGATGGCTGTCCAAAGGTGCTTCTAGGGTGACTGACATCAGCAGCCCTTGTAAAGTATGGCAATGAGAAGTGTACTGAGTAGGAAAGACCTCAAAATACTTTAACCTACAAACATACACATGCATTGCCAGAACTGAGATTAGAACCCCTGCCTATCAAGTTATTTATATTATACTGTTATGTAGTTATCGCATGCACCATGGAGCTTATAGAGCTGAAGGCAGTACAAAGGTACTTCTAAGGTGACTGACATCAGCAGGCCTTGTAAAGTAGGGGAATGGGAAGTGTACTGGGTGGGAAAGGCCTCAAAATACCTTAACCTACAAACACTTATACACACACACACACACACTTACCGGAACTGAAATTAGAACTCCTGCCCATCTAGTTATTTGTACTATACTGTTACATAGTTATCACATGCGCCACAGAGCTTATAGGACTGAGGGCTGTCCAAAGGTACTTCTAAGGTGACAGACATCAGCTGGACTGCTAAAGTAGGGCAATGGGAAGTGTACTGGGATGGAATGGCCTAACATCCTTTAACACACACACACACACACACACACACACACACACACACACACACACACACACACACACACACACACACACACACACACTTACATTTGCCAGGATTGAGATTAGAACCCCTACCTATCTAGTTATTTGTACTATAGTGTTACGCAGTTATCACACATGCCACAGAGCTTATAGAGCTGACAAGTTTCCAAAGGTACTTTTAAGGTGAATGCCATCAGCAGATCTTGTAAAGTAGGGCAACAGGATGTGTACTGAGTGGGAAAGGCCTCATAATACTTTAACCTACACACAAACATACACACACACACACACACACACACACACACACAAGCAGATGGGTGACGAGATATTACAACAAATACCTCAGTACTATTACACAATGGACCTCACCTTCATGCTGGCACATGCAACTAGTTACAACTGGTATGCAACTGTCCGCAGCAAGACATCACTTTATGCCTTTCAGGGTACTTTTGTCTATGACTCACTCTCTGTGTGTGTCTCCCCTGTGTCTCTCTCTATCACTGTCTGTCTCACTCGTTCCCATGTCTATGTGTGTTTATGCTTGAAATATTGTTATATGTTGCCTATATATATATGTTTGTGTATCACACACAACAGATGCAGATATATCACATATGGGCTATCTACAGCTAGCTGTGGGTAATCCTGTCTTATGGATGTGGGTAGAGACAGTTAATGTGTACATAGCTGTCTGTATGTAAAGACATGTATGCGCAATACAGTTATATACTCCGATGTGAGTTTAGACATGGGCTGTATTTAAGTGTAGCAGCATGCCCAGTATGACCTTCTATAGTAAGAATGGGACTCCATTCGAGAGACAGTTGTACTCCGGTCTAGGATTTTGTGTGTTACAGCCATACCTCTCAACCTGTTAGTGCAAGAGATCTGGAGATAGCCTGCCAAAATGGGGGGGGGGGGGGCAATTGCCCAAACATAGGGAGATACTGTAAATGTTGCTTTTATTAATGTAGAAAGTTGCTAGAGTAAAAGGATTTGTTTTAGCAGACATTTTCTGACATATATGATGTCTGACATTGATATGTATTGTGCCATTATTTACTGACAGAAATCCTCGGATCATTACAATGATTTACCTGAGAAATACAAAATGTATGATGTACAGATCAAAACTATGAGCCAAACTATAGACATTCTTGCCCAATCCAGCCAGTTGAGAGGTGTGGCTACAGCTGATTGGCTGATGAAGTTGTGTAAACAGTCCAGCACCTCAATGTTATACTGGCTGGGGATCTCCTGCTTGTGTGGTATTTTTCTTAATTGAGAAGTCATATCCTGGTGTGGGTACAGAGTGCATTCTACTGAGCAAAGATGTCCATTATATGTGTGGTATATTCCACATAGCACTGTGATTTCCCGGTATGTCAGTGGCAGAGCAATATAGGGTAATGTCATGAACCACTGACAGACATTTGTTTATAGGCTGATACAAGGTTACTGGCCCTGAAGCCTTTATAACCCTCACAGATGAGATTGTAGCCCATGTTAAGACATGTCAGCACCCAGAGCCCCTGTCCAGCAGGGACACAGTTGGAATCACAGGACTGCATTTTCTGTTTCCCATGCACTTTTACAGGGAGCACTTCACAAGGGGTATTGAGGCACTTGGCTTGATGTGAACAGGAAGTGTATTCCACAGATGGGGAATCTGTGGGACACATATGTCACACGAACAAGCCCCACTATTATCACAGACCAGGTTGATGCTGCACCTAAAGGTTGATCAAGTGGGCCTTGACTTCCAGATATGCAACAGTCCCATCAAGGTAGGGTCTGGATTGCTTTGTATGGCAGACAGAGGTCACCTCTGAGGACTCTATATGGAAGTGAATAGAGGGACAGTGCTGTTAGCCTATCTGTGTAGGGTAGGTGTTTGGGGACCTGGATTCTGCTGGTGAGGAAACTCTGTGGTCTCTCCAGCTGTTGCATGTGCTTTGTGAGGTACATGCCGAAGGGGCATTGTACAAAATAATTGGCTTTATAAGCTTAGAATAAATGGATTTTATGACCTCTTTGTCCCTGGATGAGATATCCTTACTTTTGAGTTGGCCCATCTATGAAGCTTTCAGTACAACGGAAGCAACATGGTGCTCAGACTTCAGATTGCTATCAACCTGATTGGCCAAATGCCTCACTACTGATTGTGTATGTAAGACATTGTTAGTGTGATAATATGTGGGGACATCAGTCTCCCCAAAGGGGATGATGATGATGATGATGATGATGATGCATCTGCTGACATTCAGCTTGAGGCCATGTTTCTCGCAGCAGTCATTTGTTTTGGTGAGACCCTGTTGTAGGATGTCCACATCACTTTGGGTATTGATGGCGGATCCCAGCTAGCAGTCATCTGCCAACTTGGTCAGCCATAAGCCCGTGTTTTTGACCTGCACCTCAGGGAAGTATAACCCGTATACCAGAGACCCCCAGACCGATCCCTGGGGTATGCCACTCATTACAGGTGAAGTACTTGAGTTGGTAACCCCTATTATGATTATGTGAGTTCTATCAATGAACCAGTTTGCTACCCATCTGGTAACATAAGGACTGCTGTCTAGCTGACAGAGTTCATGTACTATGGTCAAGTGGGGAATAGTGTGTAAGGCTTTGGCTAAGTCAAGATGGCCGGAGTGCACCATCTTTCTCTCATCCATGTCTTTGTTGGCTGTCTTAGGGAAGTCTTCCAGAGTTCACTGACATACCTCCCCTTGAGAAAGGTAGACTGTGTGGGGTCAAGTATTTGGAGTTTGCCAATGTCCCTGTTAATGAGGTCCATGATAATCCATTGCATGGCCTTGCAGATCAGGCTAGTTATGCTGCTGGGTATTTAATTTCCTGGATCAGTGAACACTCCACCTTGGTGTAAAGGGATGACAGTGGCTGTCCATCACTCAGCTGTGACAAAGGCAGTATTCAGGCTTTGGTTGTGCAGGGTGCATAATGATGCTGCCAGTTCATGCCTGGGTTCATGTAGGTTGCAGCCTGGGATATATTCAGGTCCCATGGAGGCTGTCTTCTTGGCTTTGAGAGGATAGTGATGCCCTGTTCCCTAGTGATAAGGGTTGGGTGGTCAGGTACACAGGATGTCCTGCTTTCCTGATGAGGGGCAGAGGGTAAGACATTTCTGTTGAATCTGTCAGCCAGTAGATTTGGCTATATCTACAGCATTTCTGTCTGTGGTGTCCTTGACCACCAGTTCTACACAGATCTGGGAGCTTGCTTTGGGAATGCAGACATATGTGAGGAAGGCCTTATTACTATCTGTCTTAGATGTGGGCAATTTGGACTCTGAGTTGCCTTTAGAGGATTTCACTGGTGCTCTTCTTTGTTCAGGCTAAGGGGTTATTACTTCCAATTCTGCACCTCTTCCTTCTCGGTCCTGGACAGCAATGTTATCCTTTTGTTATATATTTCCTTTATTGCAGATGTTTGCAGGCAAGTTTACTCTCCCTTGCAGACAATGATGTTGTCCTATCAGATATTCCTGATTCCATGCATCTCTACATATATGCTGGTATAGTACTTTTGTGTACATTTGGACATTGATGCCTGTTCCTCCAGTGGCCTAGGGGGCTGTTGAGCTGTTTATACCATCCCTCTGCTGGTTGCGATCAGTTTGGGAGACATTTTAATTTTACCATGGCTGGGGGGGGGGTCAAGAAAGATGGTGATATTGAACGTGACCGCTTTTTTGTTGGATCTTGCCAGGGAGGATGATACCATAGGGGTGCTGCAGTGGTTAGTCATGTTGGTTATTGCCAAGTCTGACATATGTATCACATCTTGTAGGGGTATCAAGTAGCTGCCCTAAGGATTTAGCATGGATAAGATGTGGGAATCTCTGTGCATTTTTGTTGTGGCATGGTTGGTTTTCCAGTCAATGGTTGGGTAATATAAGTCAGCCAGGATCAGGATAACCGGTTGAATCTTGATAGATTTGTAGAGGGCCAGATAAGTGGGGTGGGTATCCTAAGTCAGATATGTTGGCTTGTAGCTACCTATAATTTGCATAGGGGTCTTGTCAATGGTTGACTGCACTTGGAGTGTCTCGTGTGTATCAGACTGTCTGACCAGCCTGGAGGTGTGTGCCTATCTAATATATATTTATACTCTATCTCCTTTGGCTTTGCTGCCCACATGTTGGGGTCTGGCTGTGTGATAGGATGAGTGATCAGGTAAGGATGGGTTGCTCTCTGCAGCTGTGGCCCAGGTTTCTTTAAGTGCACAAATGTCACCACCTTCCAGGGTTACAAATGCTTGCAATGAGTACATTTTCCTGTTTAGACTCCTAGCGGTTAGCAGCATGGCCTTTAATTTGCATTTTGTTGAGTGTTTTATGTTGATAGTATTGACCCCATGACTTTCCCTAAAAAGGCACTATGGGGGAGGCAAGGGCCTTTGCCAGAGGCCTGAAGGTCAAGTGAGACAGATGCAGGCCATCTCTACCAAAGCAGCGTGGTCTGTTGATCATATGTTCCCAAGCTGCCAGGCAGTGGATCCTCTTGGGATGACACCAGTAAGTAAGCCAGTTGTTACTGACAATCATTTTCTGTTTCTATTGAGCCATCATTCTGGGTGACGGTAGAATGCTGCTTAAGGCTAGGGACATACCTGCATGGGACACCTATTCAGCAAGCTGAATCATGTCTGTCTTCCTATAGTCCAGGGAGGTACATCTGACGTCATTTACATCGCCATGGACTAGGTCAGAGTGACAACAATACCTGTTATGGAGTGACTTGGTGCATGTGTGATATGGCGGATTCTGGCACCTGACAAACAAGTAAGCATGAATTTCTCCTTATCCAGCCTGGTGAGAGGCACATCTGTGTGCCTCACAATGGAGCTTCCTATGAGTAATATGTTGGGTTTACGGTAAGGCCTTAGTGGTTGCGACACACTGGTGTGTGGACTATGCATGGTCTGTGGTGTGTAGGTTTCTGGAGTTCTTGTGTTTTTGCCTTTGTGTCCTTTGTTTGGGTTTTGTTTTGTTGAAGACCTCCACTTACATAGGTGTGTGTTGTGTACTTGTGGGTGATGTTTACTGACTCCATACACTGCAGGGCACCCATGTTACTGCACAATTTGTTCTGGTGTGCACATAGGTTCATAGATTCATAGGTTCATAGATTCTCCATTTGTCTGACCCGTGGTTCCCCTTCCCCTTATGTGTGTTTCTTTGTCCTTCTGTAGTCCAGTCACAGGTTTTGCCCACAGTGGCTGCTGTTATATATTTGTATTTCTGCTGTGAGCGGGGTAGATGCTCTAACATCACACATATGGTTATGGACTTCACACCTCTGAGTGTACCTGTTTATAAGGTTGTCCATCATTGCACCACTACATCTGCTGTGGTCCTCAGACGGTTTGTGTTGTTATGTTATTATGAGGCTACATGTTGGCCCTAGCTGTCAAACTGTCATAGACTGACATCTGGACAGGCCCATATATGACAGTCAGACACAGGCCCACACATGGGGACAGGGTGTTAATAATGCTCCAACAAACACAGACAGTTGGGAGCCTGGTTTGGTATTTGCTTGCTTTTTCTTATGAATATGATGTTTGCTTCTCCACTGTCTGCCATTGATGTTTTGACATGAGCCTTTCTTGTTTTGCAAATAGTCTGGCAGGCAAATGCAATGTTAGGACAAGCAGAACAGATATATGAGGCATACTTGTGCTCTTTCTGTGATAGCCTGTCATTACAGGGGTATGGATGGTGGCCAGTGACTTGTCAGTGCTGACACAGTAAGGTGGCAGCCATTTATAACCTGGCAGTACACTGACTTTCAGGTACCTGCTGTCCTACTAGGCACCATACCTTTCAGCCTCTTACAGCCAGAAATCAGAACAAAGCCATAAATAATTGGGGGACAAAGGACCAAAAATAGGGACAATTTTTAAATATTGCCCTTACAAACTTAGAAAGTTGATACAATAACAGTTTTTTTATTAGCATGCATTTTTCTAAAGGGTATGAAGTCTGAAACTAAAATTTGTAATTATTTTCTGACTTTAGTCTTTCCTGATTTTCCAATGATTTGCTAGAAAAAACACAATTTCATAAAAAACGGACCAAAAATATGATGCAAAAATCTGGACTTTCTGCAAAAATCTGTACAGTTGAGAGGTATGCTAGGTACTGTGTAGGTTACTCTGAGCTGTGTACTGTCCAATATGTGTGGCCCCATCCCTGACATGTCCATCTTTCCTGCAGTAATGGATATTGACTTCTGGACACTGTGTACAACTCCTACCATAGGTGTAGCTGACATGCAAAATAGTTGGCTCAGAAAGTGTTGGAACATGCACCCTGTCATCCACAGTACTGTACCTAGGCCACTAAGCCACAGCAGCCAAGAGTAAGTGCTGCTCACTTCCTGACAATATTAACCACGCATATATATAGCTCATTGACCCCTGCATATTGTGGACATGCAACAAGTTATCAGGTTGATTGGGGCAGCCCTGGGAATGTGTGCTCTGCTGTTATTACCCTACAAACATAAATTTTACTGCATTTCTATGGGAACACAGGTGTGTTGAGAGGGCATACCTGTCACCTGTATACAACTGCACAGACTGTCTTGGAGAATACTGGCATATCACTAAAGACCAAAGGTTAGAATGTAATGACGGGTACTTGAGTTTCAGACTTTATACCCTTCAGAGACCTAATACAACTGCAAGACCTGCTGTGATATCACTGTGTAAGTCTGTAAGAGGAATATTTCATCATTGTCCCTATTTGTGGGCCTTTCTCAGACATTTCTTCATGGTTTTCTATGGCTGACTTGCTGGGGGAGGCTGAGGGGTGAGTATGGGACCCCAACATTGACATCCATGCATGTGTCCTATGACTCCCCAGTATGTTAGTCCCCCACATACACTGCAGTGAGTTTTGTCATCTAGGGGCTACTGCATACTCCAAGTAAGCCAGCATTGGGGGGACATTTCCTGTTGTCGCACATAGCTGTCAGTTGTCTACTGCTATCCCGGTAGGCCACCCCATTTCCTTGCATACATGCACTAATACCTTAGATATGCTACCAAAACGTACTACTCCAATCATTTATTGTTAAGAAAAGTGACTTACCTTCTGCCTGCGGCAGTTGTGAGGATGGTGCATGAAGGCTGACTCTGTTGGATGCACACAGTACACAGCCTATACATAGTAGGGTACAGCTAGTGTGATGTGCGTGGCATCCATTATACTGTGAGTGCGAGTCCAAGAGAAAGGTGTCAGTCCCTGGGTCCCTAGGGTGTTGGTGTATGTGCTATGTATTGCCTCTTTGACAAGGCCAGGGCATACTGGGCACACCTACATCTGCCTATAGGGGCAGGCTCAGGGGGTTCCTCCTCCCAGTCCCCCTGTGCCTGTGGGGACCTTGGTAATGGTGGGAGGCTGTGTGCCCTTCCCTGTGATGTTCCTGCTGCAGCTGCTTCCTCAGGATCATATTGTGTAGCATGGCACATACTATGAGCATGTGTGCACATGTGGCTGGACAGTACTGCAGGGCTCCACCAGATATGTCAAGGCAGCGTAACCGTGACTTGAGCATCCCAAACGCATGCTCTACAATGTTCCTAGTTTGTGCATGTGCCTCATTATGGCATTCTTCAGTGGGTGGGTATGCATTTCTCATGGGTGTCATCATCCACGGTTCCAGTGCATAGCCAGCATCCCCCACGAGATGGCCATATGGGATGTCTCCCCTGGCAAATGCCTGATACAGCTGTGAGGCATGCCAGATGGAGTCATGATAACTGCCAGGGCTGCCAGCACACACATTCATGATAATTCCCTGGGTATTGCACACAACCTAGCAGTTGATGGAGTGATAGCCCTTGCAGTTGATGTACACTGTACTGTCTTCCCTGGGTGTGATTTGATGTGGACATGAGTGCAGTCTATGCCACCCATGTGCTACACAGTGGAAGAGATGCATATTGCTGGTCCTCTCCTCAGGGGTGCTGGGGAAATAAATGTGCTCACTGGCATGTCTTAGCATGACATCCAGGAACTGGTGGAGTACCCTGGATGCAGATGCCTGTGAGACCCCCATGATGTCTCCAGTAGGTCTTTGGAAAGTACCTGTAGCTAGTATTCTTAAGGCTAATCAAACTGGGATGGGTTCCCCTCTGTTGGCTCTGTGTCTGAGGTGAGGCTGGCAGAGCTTGGTGAGTTGCTGTAGTATGTCCCTGTCCACCCTGTAGAGCTCTAGTATCTCCAGCTCATGTAGCCCCTGAAAGATTACCCTGGGTCCGAAGTCTGAACACTCTCCTCCTCCTCAGATAATGTTTGCATGCTGCTGAACTCTGCTTAAACAGCCCCATATATAAAAAAAAAGTTTGATTTTTACAATTTTGGAACACTTTGGCATGCCAATGGCCATAGGTTTGGCCATTGGCATGCCTAATGAACATAACACATGCTTTACTTTAAGTTGTCATGCCTCAGTTTTTATTTTTGCAGAAATGTATGCGGTTACTAACTGCATACATTTCAGCTGCGGACATGTCTCCAACATGGATGACTGTCTGCTTCCTAGATCGTAAATTCATCTCATTTGGATCGTTTTCACCAGCAAATGAGGTGATTTCCATTATTCTGTCTCATCCATACCAGAATAGTGCTGGGAGACTCATGCACACCCCCAGCCTTGTTTACTGCATCGTACAGGCTCCGAACTGCATGTTCGAGCCATGCCACTATGCTAACATGGTGTATTGGTTTTATTGAATCCTGGGACCAGTTACTGAAGTGTGATTAATACACTTTAAACTCACTTGAATGATGCAAGTAATATTCATGTACATTTTGAACCATCCAATTTTTAATAGTTTTGTGCTTTACTAACAAGAAATGCTGTGGTTCAGCCTCCTTTTAGGCTTTTGATGGAACATATGCCATTTAGTCCAAGTGGAAGTATGCTCTTAGCTTGATTTGCCACTCTAGTTCTTTCTTTTGAAGAATGGAGTTGGTGTTGCCCCGCAGTTGGTTTTACTTCATCCCCTCTGCTACATGAAAAGTAAACTAGGTATTGTTGCACTTTTGTGCATGTTTGGCCAATAGGCTGTGGAGGTACTGAAGTTTTATACTAGACAGATGTCTAAAGATTCTTTTCCCAATGTAGATGCCTTACAGCTGTAGTAGTTGGCCCTGCAAACCACGGTCATTACTGCAATGTCCCTTTGTGGTGCTGAAGATCTTTTTTGTGTTAGGGTAACAGAAATGTTTTTCTCTTAGTAAAGTCACAACATCTAAAGCCTTTTCACCCAGAAGGAAATATGTCAGCTTCAAAATAGTCTGTGGGAGATGTTCTAGACTTTCCGAGCCAGTCTCTCATGTTTCTTGTCCTTTTTAAAACAAAACTTGGTCCAGTGCCAAGGATCTTTAAAATGTACTAACTGCCTCTAAGAATGTTCCAGTTGTTCTTGAGAAAGTCTTTAAAAGTGTTCGCGTCCTTGATGTACGTTAGAACCATACTTTGTCTCATTTTGTTTCATTATTTGGGTCCCTGTAAATGCTATTGCATGTGGCCAGTTCCCTTCCGAGTGGTTCGTACGGGGAGATGTCATCATTCAGTCACAGCGGACGTACTGGTTGTAAGAGACTAAATAGCATCCTCTAGTGGTATCCCCTCTCAAGAAAGTCCTTTTGTAGCCCCCTGGAAAATTACATTTGTTGACATGCAGATGTATGCTGGCATGTAAGAGGAAGCTGACTAGTAGGTTTTCTGAACAGTCTTTTGTCAGTGTGTCATTCCTTTCTTTCTTCTGACCTGTGAGGTCCATGAATTCCACTTTCTGTATTCTGTAGTGGGCAGCAAAGTGGAGGAAACTTGTAAATGTTTTGATATGGTTCAGGAAACACATTAGGATGCAGGTTGAATCCTTTCTGCAGATAAAAATGTCATAAATGAAACAGTTATAGCAGTCTGTCATTTTATGGAATTCTGAGTTGTAAATGTTTACTTCTTCCCCTTGTGTCAATGGTATGTTTGCCAGGCTGAGGACCAATTTGGCTCCCATGACAAGCTCTTTTGTTTGGTTGTATGTTTAGTTGTTAAAAGTGAAGAAGTTATTATTCAGAAGTAATCACCTTACTTTTCTCTCTTACTCTCTCTCTCTCTCATTCCTCTATTATACTCTTAACTCTATCTGCCGTATCTAATATCCTATTTTCTCTTATTCTACTCTCTTCTTCCATGTTCCTACTACTACACCCAATCCTTTTTCTCTTAAACTACCTTCTCTGCTACTTCAACTTTTCCTTATGACTATGCCAATAAATTATGCCATAACTGGCACAGTCTCTAAATATAAAATACTGTAACTATACTATACAGGCAATCATTTTGTTATATTTGTGTTACTGCTAAGTGATTGTTTTAGCTACTGTTAAGTGAATGTTCATGTCTATACTACTACAATTATCTTTTTGTTTAATTTTATTAATTAAATAAACTGTTTTGTTTTGTGGAGCTTTTCTCCCCGGGCCTCCACTGAAAATGGGTTCTTTATGGCTCAGTTGGACTTTTCTGGTAAACAAATGTCAAATAAATAAGTCTAGCCATTCACTGATTAGTAGAAGTTCTTCAAAGCAGGGGTTGTTGGGGGACTGTCTATTGTGTGCTTCCTTTACAGCCTCAATGCCACATTTGTGTAGCAGTAAGGTATAGAGTGATTCCATGTCTGTTGTAACTAGTTGAAACTCTGCTGATTTGATGTTTCTTATTTTCTTTAAGAAGTCTGGGTATCCAGTATGTATGAAGAGGTTAACCTGACTAGGTTTTTGATGTTATGTTCAAGGTTGATGGAAACAGGTTTCATGGCTGAGCCAGTACCTCCTACTACTGAGTGATTAGGTGGGTCATATAGTCTTTTTATTTATTTATCCTTTGTTGACCAGGTTAGTACCACTAGGCTAGTAGCCTCTTTTCAGGGGAAACCTGAGGTGGTATTTATACTGTTATGGGAAATATGGCCAGGGCAACAGAGAACTTCCCCTACTTATCATTGTTGCAAGTGGGACCCATTTTGGTGGAGCACTTCATGTTTCTGTTCCAGGCACAGAGGTAGCCCGGAGAAACAGGGAGGCAGATGAAGAGAGAAGGAGATGGTGGAGTGGTAAAAGAAATGAAGGAGAAAGCAAATACTGAGACCAGAGAATGTGTGCAGGATTCTAAGGAAATGTTTCAAAGAAACCTGTTTGATGGAGACGAGTCAGCAAATGATGGATGTATAATTACAACCCTCCAGTTGGAAAGGTTGAGGGGTGATCTATTTAAAGAAATGATGGTGCAGAGCGAGACAGAAAATGAAGGATATGTTTGCTGGGGAGTGATATTATAGAGAAAATCCAAAAGGAAGAAGCGGAGACAATCCTGAAGAATAGTGGTGAGACGGAACAGAAAATATATGCAAAGAAAGTAAAAGTAGGCAAAAGTTCAACAGCAGAAAGAAAGTGAAAAACAGACATAGGCGGTAAGAATTCAAAGAAAAGAAAAATAAATGGGCAGGTATGAAGTATGGGACAATTTAATAGCTTCTTTTGGTATAAAATCAAACAAGGTAAGAGCATTTATTTTTATTAACAAAAAGACATTTTGTGACATTATATTTGAGACTGTTTTATTCAATGGAAATTTTTCTTGGAGAATATGAAAAAAGAAAGACTGCAACCCATGGAATCTTTATGTGATAATAGCATTTAACAATAAAAAAAAAAGAAAATGCATGTACAAAATTAAACAGAAGTAGAAAGAGAGACTTTGAAAGGGCATTTGAAAGCTTTATCTGGCACCTTGATTCAATATGCAGATAATTTTACCAGACTACTCTTCAAACATGTTTACTCACCTCCAAGAAATCATTCAACAAGCTGTCATCTCCATTGAAACCTGGCTTATAACAGCACAACTCCTACTCAGTCCCAAAAAGCAAACTCCTATTTACCCCAAAAAGTCATACCCCTTGTGAAGACAAACATCTGCATTAGAAGCTGAAGCGAAGTGAAACTTGCAGTAGTGTATTTTAGTATTCTGTTAAGTACAAACTTGCAGTTTTAAAAGTAATGTATTTTCATTTTTTTCTGTTTCCTAATTGTGTGTTCCTGAACAGTTTGCTGTGTGTCTGTTTGCTATAAGAGGGGGTGGTGTTATCATTTCTTTGTTATCTGATATTTAATAGCCTAGAGGGATTCCTCTGTGCTTTAAGTGCTAGCCACAAAGTTTGAGAAATCATTTTATGCTCAACTCCTGAGAGACTTGCTTGGCTACAAACATCTGCATTAGAAGCTGAAGCTAAGTGAAACTTGCAGTATTTTAGTATTCTGTAAAGTACAAACTTAACAGTTTCTTAATTGTGTGTTTCTGAACAGTGTGCTGTGTGTCTCTCTGCAGTTAGTCAGAGTGCTGTGTGTCTCTCTGCAGTTAGTCAGTGTGCTGTGTGTCTCTCTGCAGTTAGTCAGTGTGCTGTGTGTCTCTCTGCAGTTAGTTCCCCACCCTCCCTATTCCTGTGTTGGTATTAGTGTTGGTGGCTCTGGAATTGTCTGCCCCTCCAGTAAGTCTGTATTAGAACACTCCTCCTGGGGCCATCTCATTTGCTCACTTAACCGAGTACAGTGAGATCATATTCTGAGTCTAGTGTTCACGCTACTTAATAGAGAGAGAAGATTTGAGAAGGCCAGCCCACTTAAGTTCTTCCTTCTCTCCTTGCACTTAAAAAAAATTGCACTTTATTCATTTGCTTTTACTGTATTTGTCTTTCCTCCTACTTTCTTTTGCTTTTCTTAAAAGTACTCAATTTTATTTATTCTGCTGCATTTATTACTGCTTGGTAGTAGCCTGATTAAATTGTAACTGTTATTCTAAGTCTTTTGGTTTAAGCACTTGGGCATCATGCAGGCTGTTTTACATTAAGAAGGTTTGTGGTCTGCACTGCTGTGACAGGACAGGTAGCTTACATCCTTCTAAGTTGGGAATTGCTAATTGAAGGCCCAGTGTCTGCTATTCTAAAAGTGTATTAGTTCTGACTTAAGCACTTGGGCTTCAGGCCAGTTATTCTACATTACGAAGGTTTCTAGTCTGCACTCTTGTGGGAGGAGAGGCTGGATTTTGCCCTTCTGAGATGGGAATTTCTGGTCACATGCTTATTGTGCCTGCTTATTTGAACTGTTTCTTTCTGAAATTGGTGCGGCTTGTTGCTGTAGCATAGACCAGATTCAGGCCTGTTGAATCTGGCTTTGTTTGTATAACTTGAGCACTGATCCAGGCCATCCTTTTTGGAGAAGGTTCCCCTGCACCCTAGTAAGCAGGGGTGTGCAGTTAGAACTTGATAGATTGAAGACTGCTGGAACAGGGCTCAGTTTTGAGCTTTTTTCTGGTTAATTGGGTAACTTGTTTAAATCAGTTTGTTAGTTTTCTATTGTTTTATATATATATATATATATATATACATATACATATATATATATATGGGTACACTTCACATAATCGAATTACTGAAATCTCGAATTTCGTATGGTCGAGACCATATGATCGAGATTTCAGTAAATCGAATATGTGTAGTGTTGAAAAATAAAAGTTTACTTACCTTAATACATTGCGTACACACAGAGGCAGGGATTCTTGTACGCTCTGTGTGTACGTAATGTTTTTTTTTTTTGTGTGGTGTTGACAGGAAATGTGAAATCTCCCGTTTTGCGCTTCCGCATACAGCAAGACGGAGATTTCCCATTTCCCCACTGTAGCGCGATCTTGGAGTCGGTATCTTTAAGTAGGGGGGGTGTGGGGGGCACAGCCCCCCACATGGGAGGTGCAGGGGGGCGAAGCCCCCCTTCAAAATCGAAGTTTGTCTTTTTTTTTGGTTTCATTTCAGAAGTTCGAGTTTACAAAACTCGATGTTTTGGTTTCGGTTATTTGAAGTTAGAGATTTTGTAAATTCGAGCTTCTGAAGTGAATCCATATATATATATATATATATATATATATATATACATATATATATATATATATATATATATATATATATATATATATATATAAAACAAATTGCACTTTATTTATCTGCTTTTACTGTATTTGTGTTTCTTCCTACTTTATTACTAGGGGCATTGACTACAACTCTGCGACATATAACAATAAGTATCCTTTTCTGTGCATTTAAAGTGTTTTTTGAGTGTATCTGCTTTATTTTCTAAAATATATATATATATATATATATATATATATATATATATATATATATATATACACACACACACACACACACACACACACACACACACACATACTTGTTTACCGCCTTTCTAAGCTAGTATAGTCCAGTTTTCAGATTAGTGCTGAATTCAGGGCTGTGTTGCAAATCTCTGTGTTTGCCCATACCTTACTTGGATAGAAGGAAGTTCTCTGTTCACCTGTGAGAAAGGGGAGCTTTGAGCAGCCTATCTGCCCCTGGAGGAGTTGTTTCAGCCCAGAAATTAATAGTTTATTGGCCATTTTGGGCTAATTTCTCTCTCTTTCATTTCCCTGCTATAAATATCGTATTTGCCCGGTTTTGCGCGTCGGGCAGCACCAGTTAGCTAGGGTAAAAGTATTCCCGGCTCCACAAAGTCTCCTCTTCAAATTTTCCCTTGGAACTAGACAAACTTTCAACTTAAGCACATAAGCCATCCATTTCTCAGCCCGGCACTTGCTCAAAACTTATAGCAAGCACTTATAAACCCTAGCACTAGACCCTCCTGTACTGTACAGAAGGACAAGGCTCTCTATTCAACCTTACCAGCCATCCAGTAAACAGTTCACTGCACCTATCCAAGCATGTCCAAAGGGCAGTTTCAGGTGTATTCTCCAGTCCAACTGGTGAATCTGGGCATTCTGAGGCAATGTTACAGCTGCCTCATGTACACAGACAACCCCCTCCTTCTACCACCAAGCACTAATACATGCGAGAGATGCAATTATACAGCCAAACTGGAGGCTAAGCTCTCTCAACCCAAGACTGGATCAGACACTGACGAGGAGAAGGGAAATACTTGCATCACACCACCATTCTCACATAGACCCATTAAAGCAGCACTGGCAAAAAAACACAAATACATGAAAACATACTCAGAGGCTCTAAATAAAAATCTGCAAAACCAACAAAGACCTCCAAAGCAAACATCCAAGCAACCTCCACCCCCCAACACAAACCATGAAACACATACTTCACAAAACCAGTGTGCCATATAATCACAGCCCTTAAGGCAAAATAACATACCCAACATACTAGTAATAGGTAACTCTATAGTCAGGCACACTGACGTCCTACTTACTAGGCTGAATAAGGAGAGGGTTACTGTTAGCTGCCTGTCGGGTGCCAGGATTCACCACAGAACACAAGCACTCAGGTCACTCCAGAACAAGTACAAATATGACTTTGTCATTGTCCATGTTGGTGTGAATGACCTGAGCCTTACCTCCCTGGACTACATAAAAAAGAGACATGGAAGAGCTCTCTGATCACATAGCCTGGGCCGGTATGACCCTGACCCTGTGTAACATCCTGCCCTCACCAAGAATGATACCATGATATAAAGAAAATAATTCTTAATTTCAACAATTGGCTAAGTTTCTGGTGTCATTCAAAGGGGATCCAGTGTCTGTCCACCTGGGATGACATGCTCAACAAGCCACGCTGCTTTGCTACAGACGGCTGGCACCTGTCACCCTTAGGCTTTCGAATACTGGCCAAGGCTCTTGTCATACCCTCAGTGCCTTTTTTAGGCAAGCTCAAAAGACAAACCCACTGCCTTAAATAGCACAAGTAACAAAAAACTAATGCTACTCAATGCCAGAAGTCTAAACTTCAAAATGCATGCACTCGAGGCACTCCTCAGTATGGAGAAAATCAATATATGTGCAGTAACAGAAACCTGGTTTAAGGCCCCAGAGAGCACCCCAGCACTACCAGGCTACAACTCATACCATACATTTCGGCCACAGAACCCAAACCAAAATACAAAAGGCGGGGGCGTATCCATATTCATCAAGGATACCCACACTTCCAGGTTAGTGACACATCACAATGCTTCAGAGATCATCCACGTGCAACTGGCAATGGGCAAAACCGCAATTCGAATTGCAGCTTGCTAAAGATCACCCACCATGTCCCAGGACCCCCATTCAGCATTTCTGGAAACAATGGGAATCATAAAGGTCCTACCAAACACCCTAATATCGGGAAATTTCAATTACCCAAAAATTAACTAGGAGAACTACTCAAGTATTAACTCCCTTGCCCAACATTTCCTAGAATTTAAAAACTCAAACGCCCTGGTTCAACTGGTCAACACTCCCACCAGAGGTGACAACATATTGGACCTGGTCATCACCAACATGGGCGACCGGTGTTCCACACCGGAGGTCATCCCCTCGCTGGTTAGAACTGACCATAAACAAATCATTTTGGATATCCACATTCCGCCCCCACCCCCGGACAAGAAAACCACCGTGAATAACTTTTCAAAAGCAAACTTCACATTACTTAAGACCAAGGTGGAAAGTTTCCATGCCCCCATGCTGAAGGATAACGCTGTCCAAGCTGCAAAATTCTTTACTAATGCATTCTACGGACACCTACAAGAATGCATGGATCATGCCATCCCAAGCAAAACCAAGACTCACACCTTCAAGAAAAGAAAACCAGTCTGGTGGACTCCTGCCATAAACAAGCTATACAACAGAAGGAAGAAACTAGTACAGAAAAGAGTAAAATCCCAAGAAGGGAAGACATTCCTGATCAGTATCAGCAAGAAACTATTATTCCTCATAAAATCATCCAAGGCTAGCTTTGAAAGAAAAATTGCCAAGGACTCCAAAGATAACCACAAGGCATTCTTTAACTATGTCAAGAATCTAAGTGGCAATGCTCAGATCTCCTCGGAGTTGGTGCAGAATGGCACAAAATACACTGAACCTACCGATATTGCCAACATCCTGGCAGACAGGTTCAGCGCAAACTTCACCCCCCTCTCACCCCAAAAGGGCCCATAATCATACCAGAAGAATGTAGAGTCCCTGAAATCACTGACACTCAGGTTAAAACAGCCCTCTCCAAAGCCAAAAACACAGCATCAATGGGACTGGATGGTGTCCCAGGCTGTGTCCTACACAAGCTCAAAGATGAACTAACCCCTCACCTCACTCAACACACTGTTCAAACTCAACCTCTCCACAGGCTACATACCCATAGAGTGGCGCATAGCAATGGTTATTTCACTCCACAAACATGGAGCCACAACAGACCCTGGGAACTATCACCCTATAAGCCTGACTAGCTTGGTCTGCAAGGCTATGGAGCACATCATCATGGAACTCATTAACAGAGACATTGGGAACCTCCAAACACTGGACCCTACCCAGTTAAGTGCAGATCATGCCTCCTAAACCTGGTGGACTTCTTTGAGACAGTTACCAAGGCTATAGACAGGGGAAAGGTGGTACGCACAGTCTACCTAGACCTCGCTAAGGCCTTCGACACCATTCCCCATTCTGGTATTGTACACAAGCTCACCAGCCTGAACATAAACCCCTACGTCACAAGATGGGTTGCCAACTGGCTCAAAGACAGAACCCACATGGTGAGAGTTGCGGGAGCTAGGTCCGACTCTAAACTGGTTACAAGTGGAGTTCCCCAGGGTTCAGTCCTAGGACTCCTCCTGTTCGGCATATACTTTTCAGAGGTACAGGCAAGCACAGGAGGACTATGCTTAACCAAGTTCACAGACAACTGCAAACTAGGGGCTATAATTGACTCTCTGGCTGACAGACATCCTCCAAAAGGGTCTCACTGAGATGGATACCTGGTGTCAAAATTACGGCCTCAAGCTAAATGCCAAAAAGTGCATAGTCATCCCCTTTGGAAAAAACTAAGTACCCACAAAATACCACATAGGTAGTAGTCCCCTAAATACGGAAGACGTAATAAGGGATCTGGGGACCCAAGTAGATAGTAATTTCACCTTTGATAATCACATTGCCAAAGTGATTAGAAAATCCTTCTACATGGCCCACCTAATCACAAAAGGGTTTGCATCAAGACCAAAAGAGGTCATTGTGCCCCTCTACTCATCACTCATCAAACCCATCATAGAGTACAATGCCCCATTTGGGATGTACCTTACAAGACACCTGCAACAGCTGGAAAGACCACAGAAGTATCTCACCAAGAGGATCACTGGCCTCAAACAGATGCCTTATGCAGCTCGACTGAAGAAACTACAGCTGTACTCGGTTGCATACCGCCTACTCAGAGGTAATCTCTGCCTGACATACAAGGCCATGTCTAACCCAGAATTGATGGACATGCTCCACCTAAAGAAAACCTTATCCCCTCAAGCCACATGCTCTAGGGATCTAAACCTCACCACAACAATAAATAGGACATGCTGGAGGGATTGATTCCTGTCCCAGAGACTTCCCATGCTTTGGAACAAGATCCCAATCTACATTAGGCAGAGCTCCTCGCTAACAGTCTTCAAAAGAAACCTTGACGAGTGGATGGGAAACAGAAAGTTTACCTCAGGGATCACTTCAGTGGCTCTGCTGGACAGAGGCACAGGGAACTAATGTAAGGGGGAGGCAAAAGCCTATACATTCTGGCTAGGCTTATAAATGCCTTCGGGCAGATAGCCTAGTACCTACCTATGAAGCTATGAAGGCCGCCAGCCTAGTCAAATAGAATTTGGTACATAATTTTATCATTTGCAAGTACTGTGAAGTGATGAACTTAAAACAATGTGACAACATTGCCCTCTGCTGTAAAGAAAGCTAAGTCAAGCATTTCTTGCTGGTCCTTTGAAATTAAAATTATTTCATGAGTGCCTTTGACGTTTACAATTCGGCTCCAGTCCGGCTAGATGAAGGCTTCCTGCCTATTCTTTTAAGGCTAAAGTTAATGACCAGAATTTACATATGGAATGTCCTTTATTGCTCTTAGTGTAAAAGAATGTAAATGCAGTTTCTATCAGCCTGGGAACACCAGGAAAGTGTGACATGATGTAATGTTTTAGCAGAACTGCAGTTTCAATTTAAACAGTGAGAACCAGAGATTATTAACCATTTTTGTCTAGATCATCCAACTTACAGCACTGCCTGTTCTCTTATGTAAGTTATCTTAGACTTCTGTTTTCTTTTACAGAGTTAGAAATTAGAAAGTTTATAAGTGTTTTTCTGTGATGTCAGAACTGTACTACTGATTTATTTTAAGTATTTCTGTGTGATCTCCGAACTTTTGACTAGCACTGTATAGTAGAAAGTATTGCCTTGTGGTTTTAATTATTTATTATTAAATACTTTAAAGCCTTTTAACTGTGGCTGGTTTTGTGTAGAGATAAGTTAAGCTCTAGAGTACATTGCATATTTATAGAGTTTACTGTCCAAGTCACTTCAAATATGCCTTGACTGATTAGTCACACTTACTAATTGGACAATAACATTGCACAGTAATAATTGGACACCCTTTTAAGGGCCTTTGAGCAGCTAATAATTATTAGCTGGGTGGTGGCAGGGTACTACCGTATAGTCTGGGTAAAAGGGACCTAGCATAGCTGGAGAACCTGTGCCAGCCTTCCCCAGAAGTGTCTGTGTGGTTGTGTAAACTCATCTCAAAGTGTGTGTGTGTGTGTGTGTGTGTGTGTGTGTGTGTGTGTGTGTGTGTGTGTGTGTGTGTGTGTGTGTGTGTGTGTGTGTGTGTGTATGTGTGTGTGTGTGTGTGTGTGTGTGTGTGTGTGTGTGTGTGTGTGTGTGTGTGTGTGTGTGTGTGTGTGTGTGTGTGTGTCAGCTACTTGGGCAGGGACACGAAGCACTGGTTGGACAGAGAGGGTGCTGGAGATTTTAGCTTTCCCAGCTAGGCTGAGATCTGGACCCTATAGCTGGGCCACTGGGGAGTCTTACTGGAAACCTAGAGAGCAAGGGAGCGACCAGCCCCGGACTGACTGTGATGTCTGTGTGCTCTTAAGGGAAATTGCACTTTACTGTGTGTATTTATTATCCTTTCCTCATATATGAGACACCATCTCTGGTGTTAGTGGTGAGGATTGAGGCTCCTTGATTGCTGGGCCAGGGCATGGGCGTCACACCCCTAACACAGAATCTTTAAATTTTTGGGGGCAAATGGAACAGAAATAGAATTAATCCACCATAACAAACTATTAGGAGTCATAATAGATGATAATCTTAAATTTGACCTCCACATCCAAAGCAATATCAAGAAAATGGGTCTATATTAGAACATTGAAGTTTCAGAACTTTGAATGTTCTAATATCGATCCCTATTCAGCGAACACTGAAAACATCGAACATACAGAACAGCAAATTTTTTTCCTAGGGAAAAAATTTGCTGTTCCAAAACACATACACACAACACAAGCACACCAAACAAACAGCAATCCACACACATACACCAAAAATCTTACATCTAACCCTAAACTAAACTGTACATACACCACTATCTACCCACTTACCTTAACCCAAACCCTAACTATAGGGTCCATCACTATCGCACACACAACTCACCCGCACCCTAACCCTAACTCACCTACCCCGCCCTAACCCTCACGTCCACACAATCGCACACTTACCTGAACCCAACCCATAACTTTCCACCACAGTGCTGAAAATAGCGAAGTGACAGGAACGGACAACCGAAATCTTTCCCTAGGAAAGAATTTGGTTTTCTGTCACTTCGCTATTTTCAGCTTTCGCTGAATAGGGGTCAATATTAGAACATTCAAAGTTCTGAAACTTCGATGTTCTAATATAGACCCCAAGAAAACCCATCAAAAACTAGATATGCTACACAGAAACAAACATTTTCTAAGCACACCCACAAAAAGTACTCTAGCCAAAGCCTATCATCTGCCCTCCCTTCTCTATAGATCACCAATTCTAACCAATTTAGAAGCCACTATAAAAAACAAACTTGAAAGCTGCTAAAACAAAATTGCCATGTTTGCTACTAATTCATCCTCCTTTATCCATCACTGTAAAGCTTTGCATACTCTTAACTGGATGGAACTCCACCCTTCTACATTCAGCTTGTAACAATACATAAAATCATACACAAACCATTATCCTGCCCAGCTCTTACCGCTTTAATCAACATATATTTTACAAAAAACTCTTAGATCAGAAGGCAAACAACGTTTCACCATAAATAAACCGAATAAATCCCCTGGACAAAGTCTATACTTACACTCAGTAGCAACAAAAAATGGAACTCCTTACTTCTAACCACCAGAACTCTTTCTAACCTACCCACCTTTAAATGTTTCCTAAAATAATACCTTACAAAATATTGGATCTGCTCTAGTGCCAATCCTGGTTGAACTTACTCACTATACTTCACTCATCCCTTCAACCGAGATCACACATATAAGTTCAAAGATAGGTACTAGGCTATTGGGCCTAAGGCCTATATAAGCCTAGCCAAAAAGGTACCCTAGCTTTTGCCACCCAAGAAAATTATTTTCCTGTGCCCCTGTCAAGCAGAGCCACAGAAGTGATCCCCGGGGTGAATTTTCTATCTCCCATCCAATCATCAAGACTTTTCTTGAAGAGTGCTAATGAAGAGCTTTGTTTGATATAGATAGGAGGCTTGTTCCAGAGTATGGGAAGTCACTCGGACAGGAATCTATCCCTCCAGCATGTTCTGATTATTGTTGTGACAAGGTTTAGGTCCCTAGGGTGTGTAGCTCATAGGAATTGGGATTTCTTTAAGTGGAGCATGTCCAACAGCTCTGGGTTTGGCATAGCTTTATATGTTAGGCAGAGATTGCCTCTGAGTAGGCGATATGCGACGAAGTAAAGCTGGAGTTTTTTGAGACGGTCTGCGTAGGGCATCTGTTTGAGGCAGGTAATCCTCTTTGTGAGGTATTTCTGCAGCCTTACCAGTTGTTGTAGATGTCTTGTGAGGTATATACCAAAAGGAGCACTGAATTCTATAATGGGTCTAATGAGTGATGAGTAGAGGGGAAACAATGACATCTTTTTTCCTGGATGAGAAACCTTTTATGATGAAGTGTGCCACGTAGAAGGATTTCCTGACTACTGTGGCAATGTGATTATCAAAGGAGAGACTACTGTCCACCTGTGTACCAAGGTCTCTTATCACACTTTCGGTGTTAAAGTAGACTACCGCCTATGTGGTAGTTCATGGGTACAGAGTTTTTACCAAAAGGGATGACAATGCACTTTTTGGCACTGAGCTTGAGGCCATGGCTTTGACACCAGGCATCTGTCTCAGTGAGGCCCTTTTGTAGGATGTCCACATCATTAGAAGTTTCGATTATGGCTCCTAGTTTGCAGTCATCTGGAAACTTCATTAGCCAAAGACCTTCTGTGTTAGCCTGTACTTCAGAGAAGTAGACATCAAACAGGAGAGGACCCAGGACTGAACCCTGTGGTATTCCACTTGTCAATGGTCTGAAGTCAGATTTGGAGTCTGCTACTTTCACAGTGTGGGTTCTGTCAGTGAGCCAGTTGGCAATCCATCTTGTGACACAGACATTTATGCCTACTTTAGTGAGTTTATCTATAATTCCAGAGTGATGGATGGTGTCAAAAGCCTTGGCGAGATCTAGATAGGCTGTGTGAACCACCTTACCCTCATCTACGGCTTTGGTGACCGCTTCAAAGAAGTCTATCAGGTTTAGGAGACATGATCTGTATTTTACAAACCCGAACTGGGTGGGGTCCAGAGTTTGGAGATTACTAATGTCATTGTTTATAAGTTCCATGATGATACATTTCATAGCCTTGCAGACCAGGCTCGTCAGGCTAATGGGGAGGTAGTTCCCAGGGTCCGTGGTGGCATCCCCTTTGTTGAGCGGGATGATGGTCGCTGTGCACCATTCAGTTGGCAAAAGCCTTAGGTAAGGCTATGATTGAACATGGTACTTAGTTGGGGTGCCAGTTTGTTCTGTAGTTCATGTAGAATGCAGCCTGGGATGTTGTCAGGTCCTATGGATGCTGTGTTCTTGGCTTTGGAGAGTGTGTTTTTTACCCGTGCAGCCGTGATTACAGGAACTTTCCATTCTTCCGGTATAGAGATGGGCCCTTTAGGGGGTGAGAGGAAGGTAAATTTAGCACTGAACCTATCTGCCAGGATGTTGGCAATATCAGTTGATTCTGTATATTTAGTGCCATCGTGCTGTAACTCAGAGCAGATGTGAGTGTTGCTATTGAGATTCTTTACATAGCTATAGAATGCTTTGTGGTTGTCTTTAGAATTGGTGGCGATTTTGTTTTCGTAACTAGCTTTGCAGGATTTTATGAGGGATCACAGCTTCTTACTGAGGCTGAGCAGGGAGTTCCTCCAATCATGGAATTTTACACTTTTTTGCAACAGTTTCTTCCTTCTGTTGTAGAGATTGTTTATGGTTGAGGACCACCAGATTGGCTTCCTTTTTTTGGAGGATAGCATCTTGGTTCTGTTAGGGATTGCACGATCCATGCACGTGGGTAAGTACTTATAAAGTGAATTTGTGTAGGATTCAGCAGTCGTACCTCTATTGTCCCT
Source organism: Protopterus annectens (assembly GCF_019279795.1). NCBI lineage: Eukaryota > Metazoa > Chordata > Ceratodontiformes > Protopteridae > Protopterus > Protopterus annectens. The sequence continues at coordinate 359,978,245 of NC_056726.1, read as the reverse complement.
CTGCATGGGTGTCGTGAATTTTGCTGCTTCAGTCTTAAGAAGCATGAAGTTGGATTTGGAGAAATTTTTTACAGTGGTTTCCATAATGGGGGGTGGGCGGCGGGATGTGGATGTCTAGGGTGATTAGCTTGTGGTTGGATCTGATCGAGGAATTGACCTCTGGTGTGGAACACCAGTTGCCCATGTTGGTAATGACCAGGTCTAGGATATTGCTGCCCCTGGTGGGGTTGTGGATACGTTGATCCAAGGCATTGGAATTTATGAATTCCAGAAAACGTTGAGCAAGAGTTGGTACATGAGTAGTTTTCCCAGTTAATGGTGGGGTAGTTGAAATTGCCCATTATTAGGGTGTTAGGTTGTACCCTAATATTTTTCAGTGTATCAAGAAATGATGAGTGGGAATGCTGGGGCATGGTGGGGGAGCTGTAGCAAGCTACAATTTGGATTGCGGTCTTGCCCAGAGTTAGTTGCGCTTGGATAATCCCGGATGTATTATGCTGAGCAACTAACCCGGAGGTGTGGATATCCTTAATGAATATGGACATGCCACGCCTTCAGTGTTTCGGCCCAGGATAGGTGGCCGATTGTGGTATGAATTATAGCCTGGTAATGCAGGGGTGCTCTCTGGAACAATAAACCAGGTCTCTGTCACTGCACAGATGTCGATGTTCTCCATTTTAAGGAGTGCCTTGAGTGAATGCATTCTGAGGTTTAGACTTCTAGCATTGATTAGCATTACCCTCAGATTTTGCTTCGCTTGTACCTGTTACGGTGGTGAATTTGTCATTTGAAACTTGCCTAAAAAAGGCACTATAGAGGTGGCAACAGCCTTAGTCAGTATCCGAAATCCCAAGGTCGACAGGTGCAGTCCATCTCTGGCAAAGCATCATGGTCTGTCAACCATGTCATCCCAGGCAGACAGATACTGGATCCCCTTAGAATGACACCAGAAGCTTAGCCAATTGTTAAAGTAAATCATTTTGTCCTTGTACTGTGGTATCATTCTGGGTGATGGCAGGATGCTACTCAGGGCTAGGGTCATACCTGCCTGGGCTACAAGATCAGAAAGCTCCTCCATGTCTCTTTTCATGTAGCCCAAAGAGGCATGTCTCAGGTAATTTATACCAACATAGACAATGTGACCTGAGTGCGTGCATTATGTGGTGGATCCTGGCACCCGACAGGCAGCTGACAGTAACTTTCTCCTTGTTTAGCCTGGTGAGTGGAACATCAGTGTGCCGGATTACAGAGTCACCTATGACTAGAGTGTTGGGTACGTTGTTATGCCTTATCGGCTGTGGTTGAGTGGCACAGTGAGTTTGTGGGCTATGTGTCTTTTGGGTTGTGTTGGGGGGGTGGAGGTTGCTTGCATTTCTGCTTTGAAGGTCCCTGTTGCTTGGGCAGATTTTTATTGAGAGCCTCCACAAATGTAGGTGTGTGTTTTGTGTTTCTATGTGTGTGTTTTGGTGGTGTAGGTTTTGAGGGACTATGTGATGAGTGTGGTACGGTGCAAGTGTTTACCTTCTCCTCTTGACTGACTAGTCCAGTCTTGGGTGAAGAGTGCTTTGCTTGCTTCCAGTTTTGCTATGTAAGTGCATCTCTCACAGGTTGTAGTGTTGGGTGGTAGGAGGAGAGGGTTGTCTGTGTACATGAGGCAACTGCTGCATTGCCTCAAGATGCCCAGATTCATCAGGTAGACAGGAGAAAACACCGGGAGCTGACTCTTAGACATGCTTTGATAAGTGCTTACTTATTAAGTACTAAAAACTGTTTTCCTCTACACAAGTGAGGAAAGTTGAGTGCTGTAATAATTTGTAGCTTATTTAGTGCTTATGACGAGTTCTGAACAAGTGCTGAGCTCAAAGAAACAGATTTGATTGTTAAAACTAAAACTGGCTAGTGCTAAGGGAAAATTCGAAGAGCAGACTTTATGGCGCTGGGAATACTTTAATCTTAGCCAAGCGGCGATGCATAAATTTTTTTTTTTTTTTTAGACAAGCTACCTAGTGCTTCCCTCCAACACAGAAAGGCTTGGGGTCTCAGAAATTTACAAACAATCCTGGATACAGCAAATCTATATCTGGACTAGACTACTTACAGGAAAGGCAGGAAACAAGCTTAGACATTTTTTTTTGGTAAGTGGAAAGGGAGAAAGGAGGAGCAGAATATAATTCAAGGTTAAACTAAGTGGGTTGGCCTTCTCAAATGTTCTCCCTGTATTAGGTAGAATGAGGTAATGGCACTTGACTGGGAGGAGTGTCCCTGATCAAATTTACAGTATGGATGGGCAACTGCAAAGCTGCCAAGCATAAGAACGGGATACCAATAGGGAGGGTGGGAAACAAAAATCAGAACAAACAAACACAAACAGATGCTTAACAATTGTAGAAAATTTCTAGTTAATACCTCACACACAGTGAAACTAGCTAGAAAAGTATGCAGCAGACAATAAAAGTGCTATAAATAACTTGTAAAATATGCAAAAAACAGGATACTTAATGTTATATATCACAGTTCAGTTTGCTCAGTGCCCTTCCTCTGATTAGCTCAGTGTGAAATGGCAGAAACATTCACAAGTTAACTTCTTAAGTAACAAAGTTGAAACCTGAAACAACTTTAAAAAAAGCTCAAAAGAACCAATGAGGTGCTTATTCCAAGCCGTAGTCCAGGTAACCCCAATCAGCCAATGACCATAAACACTACATTCTCACTGAAATGATATACTGGCTTTGGCTTAACTAAGATGACCTGGAAAATGTGCTCAGACACACAGCCTTTACCAACAAACAACTAGGCCCAAAACACAAGCCTGAATATGGACAATGCTACAACTACCCACACTACTTAGGTAGATAAAAATGCAGAAATGTTTAAACAGATAAAGGATCAAGGAGAGTCTGGAGAATGCTTTTAACTGCAAACAATTCAGTTATATGATACACTCCTTGGAAGGAAATCAGAACAAATAAACCCAAACAGATGCTTAACAATTGTAGAAAATGTCTAGTTAATACCTCGCACACAGTGAAACTAGCTAGAAAAGTATGCAGCAGACAATAAAAGTGCTATAAATAACTCGTAAAAATAAGCAAAAAAACAGGATACTTAATGCTATATATCACACATCAGTTTGCTCAGTGCCCTTCCTCCAATTAGCTCAGTGTGAAATGGCAGAAACACTCACAAGTTAACTTCTTAAGTGACAAACATCTTCAGCCTCCTACTCCACTCATTTTTTTGTTTTCCCATTACCTTACCTTATTCACTTAATCTCTGCAGACCTTTCCTCTACCTCTTTCTCTTTCCTCCCTATTCGTCTAAGCTACCTGAAGATACCCTACCCTATACTCTTCTTATAACCTCCTTCTCTCCATTCATCGTCCTTCTTCCTTCTATACCCATAATATGAACACCTCTCTCACACTAAGACATCACTCAATTTTACCTCACTGTCTTTGATCATGTAATTTCTAATATTGCTTTAAATATTTAATTAGAATTGTCTCATTTATCACATAGTACATCTATGTAACAAGTAATATGACTTGTTTTTCCTCACATATTTTCTCCTACTTATGTTATTGTTTTTCATTGCTCTCTACTATGAAACATATGTTCTATGTTTTTCTCATTAAAACACTTTTTTACTCATGTTTTGTACTATAACATGATAGTCTGTAATTTAAAATGTATTTTATGTTTTGTAATGCAACATGTTTCTTTGTGATTTAAAATATCTGTACTTGATTATTGAAAGATTTTGATTGTGGAGCTTTTCTCCCTGGGCATCTGCTGAAAATGGGCACTTTCTGGCCCAGTCTGACTTTCTTGGTAAACAAATGTCAAATAAAATAAAATAAACATTTATGTAAAGAAGTACTGGAAATTGTAAAAGTTTATGACAAAGGGGGTTTATGGACTGGTGACTGGGATTATAATATTGTGTTAAAAATAGAAACGGAAAAACTGCACATTTACCAAATATGACAAATGTGGAGGGGAAAAGGAGTGTTGTAAAATACTGGGGACAACACAAAACATATTTTTTGTGGAAAAGGACATTTGATAGGTATCTGTGATAAAAGGAAATTATACATTTATGGGGAAATGGGACATGATGCAAAAAATGTGAACTGAAATGCTATAAATGTAACAAAAGTTGACATTTATTGACGGATTGCAAAAAAAATGAAAACAAGAGTACGGAAAAAGAAAGAGAAGAAAATTAACAAAGAGAAGAAATTTGGGAGGTAGTAAAAGGGGGAGAATGAATTCTATTGGCAAAAGAGTAAAATACAGAAAAATAAAATTTAAAGAGATAAGTACAAAAGAAAAAAAAAAGAAAATGGATGAAGAAGAATATATACAGTATATACAGCTAACATTTGTGGTGTGGTTTAATGGTTAAGGTATTTGACTCATAGCACAAAGTACAGTGTTCATTTATTTATTATTTATTTATTTTACATTTCTTAACCTGGATAATCCGACTGGATACATGTCCATTTTTAGGGGAGGCCTGGGGAGAAAAGCTCCAATAGACAATATTACATAGATTACACAAGAAGTTAGATAACACTAGAAAATATAGGACAGCGTATTTTCTACAATAGTTTAGTAATGGTCCCACATAGGGACTCACAAATTCTCATGGTCTGACACAATTTCAAGCAAAAAAAAATCAGAATTGGAAACATAGCTTGGTTTGGTAACATAACTTGGTTAAGTGATTACATGTTACAATATTTACAGATTATGCTTTCAGTTTATAACTTAATCAGGGTTGGTACATGGGCAAAGCCAGTTCACTTCGAGATAATGTCTGAGGCATTTTTTGAAGAGACTTATGGTGGATTGAAGGGTTATATGGTTTGGCAACAAATTCCAGGTTTTGCCAACAAAGTTGGCAAACAGGGATTCACCAGCAGAGTTATTAGCTTTGTGGGTTTGGACCAGTAGTTTGTTGACTGACTGTGGGGATCTCAGGTTGCTATATGGCTTAATAATATTTATAAGTGAGGGGGTATCCTCAGGGTGGTATAGAATTCTATATGCTATTAGGAGTTGATTGAATTGAATTAAGCTGGGCAGTTCTAGCCACTCTAGTTGTTTCAGGTTCTGGCAATGATGGGTTCTATAGGTGAAGCCAGTGGCAAATCTGTCAATATGGTTGTACCTATGGGAGAGCTTACTTAGTTCAGATTTGTTGAGGTTTGAGAGTACAGGTGAGGCATATATAAGAGTAGAGAGTAGGTGTGACCGGGTGACTGCAGTTCTAGCCAGTGGGGTTAAAAATGTCTTGTTCAATTCTCACCTTGGGAAAGGAAATGAGCTAGGCTTAGAATGCTTACTAAGAAAGCTAGCCTAGTAATTAGCTATGAACTTATGAAACCATGAATTTATAGAAAAGGGGAAATGAAAATTTTACAGTGATTTCTGTAAATGTGAACAGAATTAAAAATATAGTAAAAAGAACAGGAATTTATGAGTGGTATAATACGTGTGATGCAGATTTAATTTTATTAGAAGACACAATTTTTAACAAATGAAACACTACAAACAGAGAAACTATGGGGAGAAAAAATCATCTGGAATTTGAGAAAATGGCAGATGTTCTGGAATAGCTGTATTCTGTACAAATACTGTAAATATCTTAGATGTAACTTTAGCAAAAATGGGAAGATTAACCATTGTAGATTTAAAAAGGAAAGAACAAGTATATAAAATTAAAACATTAAATGTATATACTAATTGTAAAGAAAGGTAAAGCTTATTTCATCAGATCTTAGACTATGCAATGATAAATATGAATATTATAATAACAGAAGGCTTTAATTGTGATTTAAGAGGCAAGCATAAAATGGAATGATATAAGAAAAATGCTAGAAGTTATAAGGTATGGTAAGTTAAAACTCTGGGACAAAAAATCATGAACTTACAAAAAGGATATATCTAGAACCGAAATAGATTATTTTATAGTATCAGATGGTTTAGGTATAGGATAAGGGTAGCTGGAAAAATTATTTTCTGATCATGTTGCAATATGGCTAGGAATAAAGGAAACCATGGAGTACATAAAAATAGGAAATGAATAAAAAGGATAAATGAGAAAGCATGGAATGAAGAAGGAAAGAAATTAGTGATACAGTTATGGAAATACCATATTACTATGAGAACAATTTTTAAAAAAATGGTCTGAATAGTGCATGATATTTAAGTAAAATATAAAAAAATGTGTTTTACAGTGGCAATATGATTTGAGAAAAGTAGAGAAAAAAATGTAAAAGAACATATAACGATGCATTGAAAGATTTAGAACATAATGATAGAAAGAATTTTGATAAAGAAAAAAAAAGAATTACATGAATGAAATCCAGAAAAAATATAAGAGTTGTTGTAAAAGCAAAGATATTTTTACAAGGAAAAAGCAAAGTATTGAATTTCTTAAGCAGATTAGTAAAGGACGATGGTAGTGTAATGGGAGAAATAAAATATAAAAGCAGAAATAGAAAGAACTGAATACAAGATTATGAATAATGTAGTACAATATGTACAAGAAATATTTAAAGAAAAAGGAGGGTAGTGAAAAAACATGTGAAGTAAAAAGGTTAAAAGAAAATGAGAATAAAGAGTTGGAAAACTAGATTTCTTTAAATGAGCTAGATAAAGTATCAGGACATGTAAATGTAGATTCGGCTGCAGGACCTGATAGAATAGGGTATGATACCTATAAAAATTTAGGGGATTGGCAAAAAAAATTTTTTTTAAAGATTTTGAATGAACGGTTAAATGAAGTTTTTATGTATAAAGAATTATGCAATGGAATACTTAAATTCATATGAAAGAAGGAAGATAAAAAGACAATAAAAAACTGGAGACAACATAGTATTGAATAATAATGATTATACAATTTTTTATGAAACAAATACAAAATAGATTTTAATCTAAAATGAAAATATTATGGAAGACAGCATATATATTATAAAGGGGAAGAGTTGTCATGAATTATTAAATTATTATTATTATCAGTTAGAGAAATTGCAGATGATATTATGAACAGAAAACAAGAAATGAAAATCATGATAGGAGACTTTAATAAGGCATATGACACAACTGGACATGACGTCTTACACGTAATAATGAAAGAATATAATATAAGTGAGAAAGTTAGGAAACTGTATGTCAGTGCATAGTAATAATTAATTAAAAATACTTGTAAATGGCTGGTTAAGCCAAGAGGTACATATGAAGAGTGATGTAAGACAGGGATGTCCAGTGAGTTGTACACTCTTTGCATTAGTTATGAATGTGATAGTATTTGAAATAAATTACAAAATGAAGAAGGCGGGGTATATAACACCTGAATGGCTAAGAATTCCACTTCTGTTAACATATGCAGATACATTATAATAACTGCAAAAAAATGGATAAAAGAAGTAACAATTTGCACAAATGAATATCTAGAAATGATAGAGATGGCTTTAAATAAAGAGAAATTAAAGGCTTAGGTTATGAAGTAAAGATCAGGGGTATACATTTTACAATGAATGAAATTACAGTGATCTGTATAAAATTTGGAAATAAAGATCTAAGTAGAATTCAATGGGAAAAACAACAACAGAAGAAATTAAACAAACCTGTTTTTTCTGGAGAACAATAAATTATCATTCAGAAAAAAAGGCTTATTTGATCATTTTAGTACTGAAGGGAAAATAGCATACTTAGCAAGTGTATTTATGTTGTCAACAGTATTTAGAAAGGAAATATAGGTTCACAGGTGTGTACTAGGTTAATGTCCCTGGAACCTTTACAAGCCTAGCCCATAGAAGTGCCCTGGCATCGTGACGCCTGATGTTAGTTCCCAGTGCCTCTATCAAGTAGAGCCACTGGAGTGATCCCCTGGGTGAACTTTCTATTTCCCATCCACTCAACAAGATTTCTCTTAAAGAGGGCCAGTGAGGTGCTCTGCTTGACATGTATGGGAAGTCTATTCTGGAGCATGGGCAGTCTCTGGGTTATGAACCTGTCCGTCCAGCATGTCCTGTTGATTGTGGTAATGAGGCTGAGGTCTCTGGAGAGTGTGTTGTGGAGGGATTGGGATTTCTTTAGATGTAGCATTTCTATCAGAGCTGGGTCAGACATGGCTTTGTAAGTCAAACAGAGATGGCCTCTTAGTAGACGATATGAGACAGAGAATAGCTGGAGTTTTTTGAGTCTGTCCATGGAGGACTTGTTTAAGGCCTAGGATCCTCTTCATGAGGTACTTTTGTGGCCTTTCCAGCTGTTGCATGTGTCTTGTTAGGTGCATGCCAAATGGGGCATTATACTTGATGATTGGCCTAATGAGGGAAGAGTAGAGAGGGATGATGACCTCTTTCTTCCTGGATGCAAAACCCTTGGTAATGATTGGTGCCACACAGAATTTCTGACCACAGTGGCAATGTGGTGGTTGAAGGAGAGGTTGCTGTCAACCTGTGTCCCCAGATCTCTTATAACGCATTTAGTGTTCAGTGGGCTCCCATCGATGTGGTAATTAGTGGGAACTGAGTTTTTCCCAAAGGGGATGATGACACATTTTTTGGCATTAAGTTTAAGGCCATGGTTTTGACACCAGTCATTGGTCTCAGTAAGGCCTTTCTGTAGGATGTCTACATCACTTGGGAGTTAATTATGGCTCCCAGCTTGCAGCTGTCTGCGAACCTGGTCAGCCAGAGTCCTTCCGTGTTGGCCTGGACTTCTGAGAAGTAGATGCCAAACATCGATCCCTGTGGGACTCCACTCATGACTGGTCGGCAGTCTGACTTGAAGTCCACTACTTACACACTGTGGGTTCTATGTGTGAGCCAATTTGCAACCCACCTAGTGATATAGGGGTTGATGCCTAGTTTGGTGAGTTTTATCAATAATTCCTGAGTGGGGAATGGTATCAAAGGCCTTGGCCAGATCGAGGTAGGCTGTATGAACTGCCTTGTCCTCAGCCACAGCTCTGGTGACTGACTCAAAGAAGTCAACCAGTTTGAGTAGGCATGATCTACCTTTCACAAAACCACATTGAGTGGGATCTAGAGTTTGGAGATTCCCTATATCCTTGTTAATTACATCCATGATGATGCGCTCCATGGCCTTACATATCAGACTCGTCAGGTTAATGGGGAGATAATTCCCAGGGTCTGTAGTCGCTCCCCCTTTATGGAGAAGGATGACTGTAGCAGTGTACCATTCAGTAGGGACAAAGCCTCAGGGGAGGCTGTGATTGAACAAGTCACACAGATGTGGTGCCAATTCACTTTGTAGTTCATGTAGAACACATCCAGGGATACTGCTGGGTCCCATGGAAGCTGTATTCCTGGCCTTGGGCAATGCTGCTTTCACCTGTGCTGCAGTAATGTTGGGTACCTGGCAGTCCTTCTGTATTGTGATTGGTCCTTTGGGGGGGGTAAAGTTGGCACTGAATCTGTCAGCCAGTATGTTGGCAATATCTGTTGGCTCAGTATAGGAGGTACCATTGTGCAGTAACGTAGAGCAAACCTGGGTATTGCCGTGGAGATTCTTGATATAACTATAGAAGGCTTTGTGGTTGTTTTTAGTATCTGTTACAATTCTGCCTTCATAGCTGGCTTTAGAGGTTTTGATGAGGGATCTCAACTTTTTGTTGAGGCTAATAAAGGTGTTTTTCCAGTTTTTCCAGTTTTGGGACTTCACCTTTTTATTATAATATACATTTTTATTATATATTATTGCATATATTTTTTTTCATTTATATGTGGTTCTAGATTAAACCCATTAAAAAGAGGAGTTTTGTATGTAAATAAAGAATGAGGTTTAGGGTTAAGAAACCCAGTAGTATATGCTGCTTTGTTAAATTTGTAAAAAACATTGAAGTAGATAAATAAAAAAGATGAGTGATTAGTAGTACAATTGTATAAATATAAGTATGAGAACACTGGGGTATGGTAAAAAAGAATAAACAGAAAATTAGTGTTTAATGAAGAAATGAAATATTACCAAGAAAAAATATTTTTGTGGAAAATAAAAAAAACTGATGATATAGAAAAAGATACAAAGTATGGTATAAGAATGTAGTCATAAAACATCACTATGTAAAACCATGGGAAAATATAGTAGATAAAAAAAATTAAAGCTATAAAAATAAGGAGCAAATGTTGTAATTAGAAAGTAGACTGTCAAGATTTTTTATCGAGACTAGTAATAGATAAATTGCCAGTAAAAGGAAATATAATTTAGAAGAAGAAAAGTGATAGAACATGCTTACATTATCGAGAAAAATAAACTATGGAACATGTGTTCTTGAAATATAAAACAGTGAAAAGGTTATGGGAAAAAACAACATAAGGAAGAGTTTTTGATGATATAAAAGAAGTGCTTAAAATAAACACAGATATGATCAAATGTGGGTATTATAAGAACAGAAGTAAAGAATATGTTAACAAAATAGATAAAAAGTTATATGGGTTATATGGAATGAAAGAATACATGAAATTATATTTAATGGTAAATGGATTTTAGCAACAATATTCAGGTGGTGGTGGTTATGGAAAAAGAAGTGGGGGGGTCTAACAGGGCTGAAAATTTAGTACTGCAATATCAGTAATCAATCTACCTGGTGTGGGAGGAGAACCCACAGCCTTCTGAATCAAAGGCAAGTGCACTATATGTTGCACCACCGACCCTGACAGTGGGGTCCTTGTGTGTCTCACGAATGCGAAAACATCTTGGTATCCTTAAAATGGGGACTGTGGGAGAAGTTGTATAGCTTGCGTCCAGTAATTCCTCTTCATGTAGTGCCTTAATTCTGGTGCTTAGTCTGTAATAGACTTCCTTATCTGTGTCAATGTCCATTAATTTATAGCAGCTGTGATTTCACAGCCTTTCTCAATGTTTGTCTACATTCATTATCCTTCTTTTCCTGCTGATGTTAAGTGCTCTTATAGCCCTTATTTCCTCTTTTATAAGTTTGCAGAATTTCTTTATGCATTGTCTCCTTAACAGTTTCCTGATATCATCCTCACACTTTTCTTAATAAATTTCAAAGAAACTTTATTGTCATTTAGAACCACACAAGTGCAGCCTAAATGAAATGACAAATGTCAGCTCATGAGACAAATGCAGTGCAAATAACATAGATACAGTGGTATCAAAGAAAACCATAAGAAAGAAAATAACACGTATGACAGGCAAGAGATAGTTCACATTACATAAACACATTCAATACCCATTATCAAGTGATAAATAATAAATAAAGACCCACCACCAAACCCCTACACTGTTAAGATAGAGAATAAATAGAGACTAGTGAATAGCAACTGTTTAGTTACCATATTGCACTTGTTAACCTTAGACGTGACTCAGTATAGCCATCATATTGCATAATAGTAATGCTGGTGGTAATTGGTCAGAGCATCAGATTAAATGAAAAAACGGGGCCTCAATGTATCAGGTATTATGGTTAGAGTCCGTATTAATAAGTCTCACAGCTGTAGGATACAAACTGTTCCTGAATCTGGTACTCTACAGCGGAAGCTGCAGTACCTCCTTCCAGATGCAAGTTGTGAGAACCAGTTGTGGGCCAGATGGGTTGAATCAACAAGTATTTTATATGTTCTCTTTCCTGCCCAGATGGTGGGGGTAAAGCACTGGGCAAAAGCTACTTATTTTTTATCTTGTGCCCTGTATGAAAGGGGTCTTAGATGGTCAGTTTCTCTACTTCATTATTAGCCCTGTTTTCTATCTGCAAAGTATACTTTAAGGTTAGGCTTCCTATAAAATAATTCAAGTCTATGATCCTGCCCTCTCTTCCCTAGTTCAAGTCTCAAGCTTGAGTGCCTTCTTTGCAGAATCTGCATGCCCTTCCTGTGGTTGTGTGGGTTTCCTCCCACATTCCAAAGACATACAGCAGGTGGACTGGACACTCTAAATTGGCCACAGATGTGAGTGTATGTGTGAGTGTGTGGTGTGGAAGGACTACTGTGGCACAGCTAGCCACCCAGCAGTGTAAACATTGGCTCTAGATGGTTGTCACTGTTGAAGTGACACCCTGACCCCATGGCAAAAATGTGAAACTGGAATTGTGGATGGATGGATGGATGGATGGATCCTCCCCAATAGGCTGCTCTTGCAGTGTGGTATAAACATCAGCCCTTTGCTTAGTTATTGTTTGTCTTTTGACTTTTCCCAGTTAGGGGTCGCCACAGCGGAACTCCGGTCTGCTAATGATTGGAAGTAGATTTTCACGAATGCCGAGGTGCCAGCTCGACATCCAACCTTCAGCCCTTTGCTTAGTACTTTTTCTTTATATTCATTTAGTGAAGTATGGGAGCAATTCCATATTTTGACCTTGTTCTATGGGAGGGTAGACTTGGCACTTCCTGTTGGGTCTTGCTTTTCCTTGTCTCTGGTACCCTGTTTGATCTTGGTGGGTTTATCCTTGGGTTGTACTATCTGTCCATACATTTTTCATGGTAGTTTGCATTTCCTTGAGGTATGGGATTTGTCTGAAGTTTCTCTGTGCTTGAAATGCTGGTTTTGTGGTGCGTTCATTTCAGAAGTGATTTGGTTCTGGTTCAGGAGTCGATCTACCTAGGTAATCCTATCTGGCAGGATGGTTTCCAGCTCCAAGATAAAAGTCCTGTTGCATGCCAACAAAATCATTCTGAGGAATAGTGCTGGAGGGGGTTGTCATAAAAATGTTCCTCTTCTTATTCCTATTATTTGGTCTCCTTGTTGAGGAGAAATTTCTTCTTCTTGTGTTTAAGTGGCCCAGATATCCTCCTTTTGGTCTGACTAGGGATAGTTGTTCTTCTCCTGTTTTTTTTCCCCTAAAGCTGCATAGTCATTGATGCCTTTCTCTGATTTCTTAAGTTTCTGTTTTTTAATGTGTAATTCAAGCTTATTTACTCTTTTCTTGCTGCTTTCAAGGTGTAAAGAGGAACTATGCAGATCCTAACTGCCTTCTGCAGTGCTGTTTCCATGCTGTACACGTCATTCTTTTCACATGTTTCACCAGCACCGTCACACCACCACCCAGTCTTGCCTGCAACCAAACTCTGCCTTCTACGTGCCACAAATGTCTCGCCATACTGTACTGATCCCTTTCAATGGCATACAAATAACATGTAGTTCCTCAATCCCCAATATTCCTGTATAAACGTACACTATGGTTAAGGAGGAACTACTTAGACTGAATGGGGTCACAGATCTCTGACCTCATTGCTCTTCCCTTTAATTCTCTTTCTTTGTTTTCCTGAATGCTCCTTTAGGTCACACTAGTCAGCGATGTACTGGTGTGATGAATATCCCAAGGTCCATCACATGTTATTGAGAAGAAAAGTACAGCTGCATAAGTAATCTTATTATAAGTGTAGATGTTCAAATGATCACTGCTGTAGTAGCCTTAGGTATATGGACAGTACCTTACTAAGGATAAGAACAGCTGGGCAGCTTACAAAGCTTCAGGGCACTTTCCATGCACCCAAGCAATTAGTCAGCTTGAGTGGTCTAAAAAGTCATGTTTTTCACTCCAAGCCCTTCAGAGCTTTCATGCCAACAAATGTGCTGACCAGTTGTCACAAAAGTTTAATATCAAAATATAAGTCTTTAAGCCATACTGTGTGTGTGTGTGTGTGTGTGTGTGTGTGTGTGTGTGTGTGTGTGTGTGTGTGTGTGTGTGTGTGTGTATATATATATATGTATATATACACAAGGGTCTTCATTTCATCCCTTTCGGTTGTCCTCAAGTCTACATTATTAAAACAGGATCACACCCTAGACAATAAGGGTAAATTACACAGCGTTAGGTATTTTGATTTTGTGTTTAGGCCCAGTTTGAGGGATACAACTGAATCTACTATGGCTGAATTATTGAACAAATCTATATATGATTATTACCCAAGTTAGGCAATTTTCAGACTACTAGTTAAAAACAAAAAAAGTACCACAAGAGTTACCCAACTAGAAACTTAATTAAATAACTCCATAAGCTTGCAGTAGTCACTGGACCAGTTTATTCAACAAAGGAATACAACCATTCACTAAGCATTTTCTCCTTACCACATACAGGGCTTCATCAAAGTATATTAACGTAAACAACTTCTTGCTTAAATAGTAACAAATTAATTACAGGTGTTGATAGAATCAGTTCCTGAACCAACAGGGGCCAAATGTCTCCCTTGTCATAAAAAACAGTAAATTAAACATTTCATTCCAAAATAAAAATAAACTTATTCAACACATGAATGATACTAACACAGCTACATTTTAAAAACAATGAATACTATTTTAAATAAAAAATTATCAAATCAAATAACATTAGCCATATATTTTAAAATACTAGCTATAGAACAGCATTCATTGATGCCAGGGAGTTTAGTGGCAGTAAGCCTTAGTTGCCAAAGGCATTCTCTTACTTCCAACAGTGCTTCTGAGTCACCTCCACTTTCATTTTCAGGCACTTTATCAATAACAAAAAATAGGAATCTCTTAAAATTATTACACTTCGTACTGTGTATGTATAACACACTAGTATTATTTTTATTTGTAATGTCCCTTGTGTGTTTCATAATTATCGCCTTCAATCTATATATAGTTTTACCCACAAAGAATGCCGGGCATCCTAAACAGGTTGCCACATATACAACCATCCTGGTATTACAGTTACAGTAGCCCGGACATCTGATAGACCTATCATAATGATGACTCGACATATAGGGACCATCATTAATAAACTTACAACTGTTGCACATACCACATTTAGTCCTCCTAAAAGCACTGTGCTGCTCAGAGTAACAATTTTTCTCTAACAGTTCTTTTATATTACTACCCCTACTGTACGTAATCTGGGATTCTGCTCCTATGATTTCTTTCAACTCTAGTGAAAACACCATTTCCCAATAAGCCTGAACAGTGGTTCTCAAAACAGACACAATTTCATTATATTGCACCACAAATGCTCCACTTTTAGTGTTGTTGGTTTTGTTGGAGCTAACCTCTATCTCTGCCCTTATTATTGGAGGAAAAAACACAGGCCTTCTCCTTGTAACCTCATTCCTAATTTTTATCAACAATTCCAAAATTTTCTAAACATATCAATAAGTATGAACACTTCCCTTTTGAACATGTCTTCCTCACTAATAAGCCTGGAAAGTCTTACCATCTGTCATTTTACAACATTCTTTTTTTGGTAAGAGGAGTGGCAACTACTATAATGGAGCAGTGAGTTGGAATAGGTGTTTTTACAAAAGATATTTGAACACAATCTACCATCACTATTACCTTTATATAACAGGGTATCCAAAAAATCTATTTGGTCCTGATTAACCTTACTCGTAAACCTCAAAAAAGTGGTAGCGTTGTTAAGGTAGTCCACAAATTGGGCAACATAGTCTTTGTTGCCCCTCTAAGCATTTTAAATACTATTCATTGTTTTTAAAATGTAGCTGTGTTAATATCATTCATGTGTTGAATAAGTTTATTTTTATTTTGGAATGAAACAGTTAATTTACTGTTTTTTATGATGAGGGAGATGTTTGGCCCCTATTGACTCAAGAATTGATTCTATCCATATCTGTAATTAATTTGTTACTATTTAAGCAACAAGTTTTTTTAACTTAATTCACTCTGATGAAGCCCTTTATGTGGTAGGGCAAAAGTGCTTAGTGAATGTTTTTATTCCTTTGTTGAATAAACTGGTCCGGTGATTACTGCAAGCTCATGGAATTATTTAATCAATTTTCAGACTACACTAGGCAAGGCTAGGGTGATCCAGACTACGCGCCTCCCACACATTGTATATTTGATTAGAAATCTTTGTGTGCCTTTGGACAACATCCTTTTGACTCAAATCCAAAAGCTTATTGATAGTGCGATATTAGGGGATGGAGGATGCAGGATGAAGAAAACCCACATCTAATGCTCATTTGCCTAGGTTTTATTGAGGGCTGGGTATCCCCCATCTTGCCATCTATGCTCCGTCTTCTCAACTTAGTGGTCTTTGCACCATCACAAGGGGTTCTGTTAAGTCCCTGAGCCTTGATGTTCTTAGGCACAATAATTTTTTCAATATACCCCAATAACAGCTGAGTCAATTGTTTTGGGACAGCACAAGATTTAGCAGACTCAGGTGGGACAGGGGTCCCAAAAATTTCATCTGGCATCTTTCCATTATATACACAACCATAAGTAAAGAAGCTCAGAATAAATGGACAAGTAAGGGAGTTCTTGAGTAAGAGCAGATCCTGGACACATCATCTGTTGCATCATTGAAAAATATGTCAAACATCTGCTCAAGATTTCAAATAGAGTGCAATGACTGGTTTATCTATCATTAAATAGGGCAGATTCTGACTTAGAGGATTGCTCCATCCAAGCAGGATTATTACAGGAAATATTGGTCTGTTATACAAGGATTTATGGAGCATTAAAGCATTAGCTTTAAAATGTCAGATTCATAGTTACTGGAAAATGCAAGAACAGGTCAATATAATCCCCCAAGAATGGAGTCAAATATGGGATGCTATCTGCAAGCAGGTCACTAACTTCAGATTTTGGTTAGATGGTACTACATCCCTCGTAGCTGTGCAGCAAAAGATGGATTTGAAAGTAGGTAACAAATGCTAAAGATGTAATCATGCAGGTGCAGATAATTGACATAATTTTTGGGGTTGCCCTGTGATGAGGGCTCAGTAGGCTCATCTGGGTCAGAAATTGGGTTGGATTTTGGAACTCTCTCCCATTTTAGACTGGAAATTTTGGATCTTTGGTGTTAGGCCATGCCTTAAATCTAAATACAAAACCACACTTGAGATACTGTGGCTCTTGGTCAGTGTACTAAAACTGTTGGAAGCTAAACTTTGGAAATGAAAGGCTTCTCCTCTCTTAGACGTGTATAATCTCCTTAGGCAACATTTAGGTATATTCTGTAGTCTGTTAAAAGTGGAGACCCCTATATACTCTCAACCAGCACTTGAAATACCTTTTAGATAGTTAGGGATGAATATTTTGCAGATTTTCTCTACCCTGAGTAACCATTTGGGCCTTTATAAATGTTTGTTTTTTTTATTTGTTGGGTTCTGCATAAATTGTACATAGTTATGTTTACCGGTTAGTGTAAAAGATCCAGTTGTTCAGAGTGCTCTTGTGAGTGCTTATGAGTTTTTGTTAAAACTCAATACAATTCAATTATAAAAAGTGACAGATGAACCTAACATCTTGGTAGAATGAGCCTTGATACTGCATGAAATTGCCTTGCAGTAGTGGGTTTAATAAAAGGTAATAGACAATAATTTTGAAACAGTCTGTTTTGACATGGGTTGTCCTTTCTTCTTGCCTTCACCAAAAATGAAAAACTAATCAGAAGAATTCAAAGATTTAGTTCTGTCATAGTACCAGAGCTGTCTGTGGACATTCAAGATATGGACTACCCTTTCTCTATCTTTTTTAGTTTCTGGAAAGAAAACGGAGATGGATAGCTTGGTTTAATGTAAATCTGGACACCACTTTACGCACAGCTGAAGGATTAACTCTTAAGTAAACCCTGTCTCTGTGGAAATGATTGATATAAGGTTGACCCACTATGATAGCTTGCAACTTGGATACTCTTCTTGCAGAGGTCAGAGCAATTAGCAAGACTGTTTTCCATGTCAAGAACCTCAAGTCAGCCTGATGATCTGGTTCAAATAGGGAGAGTTAGTTTTTCTTATACAAAATTTAGATCCCAAGGAGGAGTCACCCTTTTCAAAGACATTTTCATATGACATTGCATTGAAAGACATGGATCCATGGACAGATGTGCTGAAATTGCCAACAAATGACTTTATTTACTTATTATTTATTTTACATTTCTTTACTGTGACAGTCCAACTGGACAAGATGTCTTTTTCAGTGGCGGCCCGGGGTTGAAAAGTTCCACATTTATAAATAACCATAAAATACATATACAGCATACAGATACAAATATCAATTAAATCTCAGATACAAGTACAAACTGAAAAACACATGTTATACATTTCATTGATACAATCGTATAGTCTAGATAGGATACAAAGAATAGCAGTACTATGACTGTAGGAAGAAAACAAGCAAGTTAAGTACACATATGCTTAGTAGGGGTATACTATCCAAATGCAAAAATAACTGCTTGTGTTTCTTTAGCTGCCTTAAGACATCTATTTCCTAACCCAGGTTTGTGCAAGAGCAGGTCCATGATTCTGATAGGTGTGATTCTAGAACTTTTTTAAAGTTGGAAGTGTTAGTAGTTGTTCTGATATAGTAAAGGGAAACTCCAACTGCATTGTTAGGCTTGGATATATTTAGAAAGGCTTTGTTACTGAAATGTAATACCCTGTTATTGGAGTAGTTTGTTAGTAGATTTTGAAGTACTGGTATTATTTTTCTGTCTGATTTAGTATTCGATGGGCAAAGGTGAGTTAATTATAAGCAGGTAGATTTAGTAGTTCAAGCCAGGATAGTTGTTTTAATGCCAAAACAATGATGGGATCTGAAATTTGTTGTGGCAAAATTTGCGATTTTATTATAGCAAGTTTCAAGTTTTGCTAGGTCAGAATTTTTTAATGTTTGTAAGAATTTTTGAGGCATATAGTAGTGTAGAGATAAGATGGGTTCTTGCTACAGTGGCCTTTGAAGATTTACTTAGAAAGTGTCAATTTCTGTAAAGGGTTCCTAGTTTTTTGGGAACTTTTTTATAGTCTGTAATATGCATATGTCAAACTTTATATTATGGTCAATGAGCATTCCAAGTAATTCTGTTTGGGAAATTGGAGACTAATTGTATGATTTAATGATGAAATACTGAATGGTGGGTATAGCTCTAGTTGGATAGAGCATGAGTTTTGTTGTGTTAGGGTTAAGTATAAGTTGTGTATTGTTTAGCCAAGATTCTATAGCATTAAAATTACTGCTGGGTGATTTTTTGGAGTTTCTGTAGTGTTGGAGTGGCACAAGTCAGGGTGGAATCATCTTCACCAACCAACTCCACCTAGCTACCACAAAAGCTGATATTGTCCAATATGCTGATGATAGAACCTTCATATGCTCTGCACCCAATATCCACCTTCTTCAGCAAAAAGCCGAACTAGCCTTTACTGAAATTGAGAACTGGCTCAATAACTCACAACTTATACTTAACCCCCAAAAAACCCCAACTCATGTAGTTTCACCCAACCAAATCCACTATACTCTCATTTTCTATATTCTCCACCAACAACACCCAAATCATCCCAGTCTCTGAGGCAAAACTCCTAGGAATTACCATTGATCAACAACTCAAATTTAACAAATGTATTTCAACAACCATCACTAAAGCCCACAAAAAATAGGCTCCCTCTACAGATGCAAAAGGTACCTTACTTCAGAATCTCGACCTTCTATCCACACTGCTATATGGTTCTCCCTCACTAACAAACCTAAATAAAACCGACTTAAATAAACTCTCCACCTGCTACAGCAAAATCACCAGATTCGCCACTAATGCCAAGTCACATTCCCACCATTGCCATGACCTACAAACCCTACATTGTCTAGAATTCCCCAACCTTCTAACATACCACCAACTTAACTTAGCCCACCAAATACTGTACTACCCTGAAAAAAACCTGCCCTGAATGATCTCCTTAACTTTAACAATCCAAACAGACAACTACCATCCAGCAACAAAGCCTTAATTGAAATCATCTTGCCAAAACCACTCAGGGGAATCTCTTTTTGCCCATGAAATTGCCAAGACCTAGAACAACCTTCCTCCTGACCTTAGACTTCTAAACTTTGCATCCTCCTTCAAAACTCACCTGAAATCATATCTCTACCCCAACCATCTATGCAACTGTCACAAACCACCATAAATCCACATATTACTACAGGGAAACCTTTTAACATCTCAGGTGCATTCTCTGTCAGGGTTGTGATTCAAATGTATTATATGCTGTGGACTGTAAAACACTCATCTGAGTGCTTCTCAGTACTCACTGTAAATACTGTAGATACTTGTACATATAGTCATTTGTTCATTTGTTCATCCAGCCATCAGTGAGAACGCTGCAAACTACTATATTCACGCTGTATAAAAAATGTCATTTTTTAATAGGTTCATAGGTAAGGACTAGGCTATCTGCCCAAGGGCATTTATAAGCCTAGCCAGAGTGTGTTGGCTTTCGCCACCCCCTTAGATATGTTCCCTGTGCCTCTGTCCAGCAGAGCAACTGCAGTGATCCCCGGGGAAAATTTTCTGTTTCCATCCACCCGTCAAGGTTTCTCTTGAAGAGTGCTAGTGAGGGGCTCTGCCTGATGTATATTGGAATCTTGTTCCAAAGCATGGGGAGTCTCTGGGTCAGGAATCTATCCCTCCAGTACGTCCTATTTATCATTGTGGTAAGGTTTATAGGTTCATAGGTTTTTACTAGGCTATCTGCCCTAAGGCATTTATAAGCCTAGCCCAAATTTTTGTGGCTTACGCCACCCCTTATATGAAAAAATACTGTGCCCATTAGTTTGTTGTGCCTCTGTCCAGCAGTGACACAGAGATGATTCCTGGGATAAACCTACGATCTCCCATCCACAGGTCAAGATTTCTCTTGAACAGAGCCAGCGAGGTGCTCTGCCTCACATGGATCGGGATTTTATTCCACAGCATAGGGAGTCTCTGAGTGATAACTCTATCCCTCCAGCACGTCCTATTTATATCCGTGCTAAGGTTTAAGTCGCTTGCTCTAGTGGTTTTGGTGGATTTGGATGTTTTGAGGTGGAGCATGTCCATTAATTCTGGGTTGGACATGGCCTTGTATGTCAGGCACATGTCACCTCTGAGCAGATGGTATGCAACTGAATAGAGCTAGAGTTTCTTCAATCTGGCAGCATATGACAGATTTTGGAGTCCCTTTATCCTTTTGGTGAGGAACTTTTGGGGTCTCTCCAATTGCTGCAGATGTCGGGTGAGATACATCCCGAATGGGGCATTGTACTCGATCATTGGTCTGATAAGTGAAGAGTACAGGGAACAATGACCTCACTAGATCTGGATGTGAATCCCTTCATGATCAGGTGGGCAATGTAGAAGGTCTTTCTAACCACTTTAGCAACGTGAGTGTCAAAAGAAAGGCCACTGTCAACCTGGCTCCCCAGGTCCCTGATAACCTCTTCTGTGCTTAGTGGATTGCCACCTATATGGTAGCTTGGGGTTACCTTGTTTTTCCCGAAGGGTATGACTATACATTTTTGGCGTTTAACTTCAGGCCATGGCTCTGGCACCAGCTATCTGTTTCCGTGAGTCCCTTCTGAAGGATATCCATGTCCGATGCACTTTCCACTATGGCCCAGTTTGCAGTCGTCTGCAAACTTTGTCAGCCAAAGTCCTCCCATGTTGGCCTGTACTTCTGAGAAGTAGAAGCCGAACAATAGGGGGCCAAGGACCGAGCCCTGTGGGACACCACTTGTGACCGGCTTGGAGTCTGACATAGCGCCAGCAACTCTAACCCTGTGGGTTCTGTCCTTAAGCCAGCTTGCAACCCATCTTGTGACATATGGGTTTACATTTAAGCTGGTAAGTTTTTCTACAATACCGAGTGGGGTATTGTGTCGAAGGCCTTTGCAAGGTCAAGGTAGGCTGTATGGACTGCCTTTCCCTCATCAATGGCCTTGGTGACTGTTTCGAAGAAGTCGACCAAGTTCAAAAGGCATGATCTGCCCTTGACGAAGCCAAACTGGGTCGGGTCCAATGTCTGCAAGTCCCCTATATCTTTGTTTATGAGCTCCATTATGATCCTCTCCATAGCTTTTCAGACTAGACTTGTTAAGCTTATGGGGCGGTAATTACCAGGGTCCGTAGAGGCACCGCCTTTGTGGAGTGGGACCACAGTTGCCGTTCGCCACTCCTTGGGCACGTATCCTGTGGTAAGGCTGAGATTAAACAGCTGCCTTATGTGCGGGTTTAATTCCTCATTTAGCTCGTGTAGCACACAGCCGGGGACACCATCCGGTCCCATTGATGCTGTGTTTTTAGCTTTAGAGAGAGCAGCTTTCACCTGCGCATTTGAGATGTCTGGGAGGCTACACTCTGCTCGGATAGTTATCTCTCCTTTAGGGGGAGAGAGGGGGTGAAGTTTGCACTGAACCTGTCTGCCAGTATGTTGGCAATGTCTGTGGGTTCAGTGATTTTGTATCATTTTGGACTAATTCTGAGCATATCTGGGAGTTTCCACCCAGGTTCCTAACATAGCTGAAAAAGGCCTTATGATTGCCCTTTGAATCCATGGCAATTTTTCTCTCAAAATTGGCCTTAGTTGATTTTATGAGTGCTCGTATTTTTTTACTAATAATGATCAGGGGTGACTTCCCTTTTATGGATTTTGTTCTATCATGTAATAGCTTTCTCCTCTTATTGTAAAGTTTGTTAATGGCTGGGGTCCACCAGACTGGACGTTTGCCCTTTGTGGAAACAGTCTTGGTTTTATTTGGGATTGCCTGATCCATGCAGTCCTGGAGGTGTTCATAGAAGGCATTTGTAAGGGCTTCCGCAGCTTTGGTTGTGGTTTCCACTGGCTCAGGGGCCTTGAAGGATACCATACCAGTCTTGAGTAGTGTGAAGTTTGCTTTAGAGAAGTTCTTCACTGTGGTCTTTTTTGTTTGGGGTGGGGGCGGGATGTGGATTTCCAGTGAGATTAGTTTATGATCAGATCTCACCAATGAGGGATATACTTCCGGTGTGGAGCATTTTGTCCCCATGTTTGTGATAATGAGATCTAGTATATTTTCTCCTCTCGTGGGAACAGTGACTAGCTGTTCCATGGCATTTGAATTTATGAACTCCAGGAACCGTTGGGCTAGAAAGTTAGGGCTTGAGTAATGTTCCTGGTCTATATTCGGGTAGTTGAAGTCACCCAATATGATGGTGTTTGGAGATACATTTATACCCTCCAGTGTCTTCAGGAAGGCTGTGTGGGGTTCCTGAGTTTGAGAGGGTGGCCTGTAGCATGCTACAATTTGTAGAGCAGTTTTGCCTATGGTTAGTTGCACCTGGATGGTTTCCGAGCTTGCGTTGCCACCAACCTGGAGATGTGGGTATCCTTTATGAATATGGATACACCCCCTCCTTTTGTGGTGTGGTCCGGGTTTTGGGGCCGGAACGCATGATATGAGGTAAAACCTAATAGTGCCGGGGTGCTCTCAGGAGCCTTGAACCAGGTTTCAGTTACAGCACAGACATCGATGTTCTCCATACTGAGAAGGGCCTCGAGTGCGTGCATTTTGAGATTTAGACTTCTGGCATTGAGCAGCATTACCCTCAGTTTCTTCCCATTTTTGTTTTCTAGGGTGGTAGGTTTAGAATTTGAGCCTTGCCTAAAAAAGGCACTATGGGGGTGGCAAGAGCCTTAGCCAATATCCGGAATCCCAGGGGTGACAGGTGCAAGCCGTCCCTTGCAAAGCAGCGTGGCTTGTCAAGCATGTCATCCCAGGCAGACAGACACTGGATCCCCTTTGAATGACACCAGACATTAAGCCAGTTGTTAAAGCTGATCATCTTGTCTCTATATTGTGGCATCATTCTTGGTGAAGGAAGGATACTGCTCAGGGTCAGGGTCATACCTGCCTGGGCTACATAATCAGAGAGCTCCTCTATGTCTCTTTTCATGTAGTCCAGGGAGGTACGTCTCAGGTCGTTCACACCAGCATGGACAATGATTGTGTCATATTTGTACTTGTCGTGGAGTGACCAGAGTGCTTGTGTTATGTGGCGGATTCTAGCGCCCGATAGGCAGCTTACTGTGACCCTCTCCTTGTTCAGCCTGGTGAGTGGGACATCAGTGTGTCTGACTATGGAGTCACCTATGACAAGTATGTTTGGTGTTGTATTTGGCCTTAAGGGCTGTGACTGCTTTGCACACTGCTTTTGTGGTTTATGTGTTGCTTGTGGGGTGTCTTGAGGTAGCAGTTGTTTGGGTGTCTGCTTTGGAGGCCTCTGCTTAGGTAAATTTTTACTCAGAGCCTCCGAGTATGTCTTTGTCTGTTTATGTGTTTGATTCAGTGGTGTGGTAGCATTATGTGAGGCTGGTTTTGTGGTGTGTGTAGTTGCCTTCTCCTCCTGTCTGGTCTTGCCAGTCCTGAGTTGAGAGAGCTCAGCCTCCAGTTTGGCTAAATAGCTGCATCTCTCGCAAGTATTTGTGTTATGTGGGAGGAGGAGAGGGTTGTCTGTGTACATGAGGCAGTTGTAACATTGCCTCAAGATTCCCAGATTCACGAGCTGGACCGGAGAGGAGATTGACAACTGACCTTTGGACATGCTAGAATAATATTGGGAATTCCTTAATAATTGAAAACAAGGGCCAGTGGGGAGTGAGGGTGTAGTGCTTTTAATTTTTAGTGCTGACTTATATAATTGCTTTAGTGAGCAAGTGCCAGGTAACTTGAGTGCAATGTGTTACAAGTAACTAAATGCAAAAACGACAAACAGTAACTTTCTTTCAAGTGAAACAAGGAACTAGTACAGTAAGCAATATCCCTAGAGTGTGTGGCTCTCAGGGATTTTTTTTTTTTTTTTTTTAGGTGGGGCATATCCATCAATTCTGGGTCCAACAATAGAATACTCCATGCTATTAACCATAATAGCCTTATATTACAACAACCACCTGCAAACATATCTATGCTCGGACTTATTGTAATCAGTTTATAACTTTTTATACTATGTTAATGTAATGTGCAATTTTTTTTATCTTGTGTTATGTAAACTGATGCGTTTTTCTTTTTTCAAATTGTATTGGAGCTTTTCTCCCCAGGACTCTGCTGAAAATGGACACTTGCTGTCCACTCAGACTATCCTGGATAACAAATGTGAAATAAATAAAATAAATAATACATATTGAACTATAGCAGCAAGTGGGGTGGCAGTATGAAGATTGCTAGTAAAGATAATTTTATTTATTTATTTTAGATTTAAAGAGAGGGCCCAGAATAGATCCCTGTGAAACTCCCAAGGTTACAGGCAGTAATGAAGAGATATTTTGTTGCCATTTTACAGCTTGCTGGCATCCAGTTAGTTATTGCTGGAACCAAGTTAGTGTAGTATGGCTAGGTTGTAGTTAAGAGTTTAGAATAGGAGACATTATCAATGAACAAAACATATTTATAGATACAAGAATATGCTAAAAACATGTTTACAAATGCAATATGCTACAACATTTAGGTAAAAAAAGCAGTTTACAATGTCAAACCATGGATGGAAAAATGGAATCATACTTATTAGAGCTTTTTGGATAAGATGTAACCATAATGAATAAGACTGTTTATGCTACAGGAATAACAGCGTATTACTATATAGGGAGGTATGAAGACATTAGAAGAGTTGAGTGTGAATAGTTGCAGGAAAGGATAACATGGGGATAAGACAGACAGAAATGGTAAGAGAGGCATGCAGAAGCAAGAGAAGCAGAAAGGAGAGGAAGTGTAAGAGATGAGAAGAGAAGAGGAGATAGGATGAATGAGAAGCAGCTAGTGAGAGGATGACAAGAAGAGATAATGAAGGATGAAAGAGGGATAAAGGGGTGTGAAAGAGCTGCACAGTTCACATATTGTGGCCTGTATGAGTGCAACTGCACTTTGTTTGGGTGAAAAGGTGTTCCTTGAGTTGTTGTCTGAAGTCTGTGTACTTTTGGACATCTCTGATTATGAGAGAAGTGGAATTCCATAGTTTAGGTACTAGGATGGGAATGCAGAGTTGCTGCAATGAAGTTTCGTTTTTGGAGTTAGTAGGGTAGATTGAGAGATACAGATAAGATTATACGTGAGGTTTTGCTGATGAGTTTTATGAGTTGGAGGAGAAGATGTCTCAGTCAAAATACTTTGTGAATTAGTGATTCTTGTATGAGGTTGGCTCTCAAATTTATTAGCAGCCATTTGGCTTTGATGATAGTTAGGCAGTGGTGTTCCTTAATGGGAGAGTAAGTAATGAACTGGCAGAGTTTAGTAGACATGGTTTTCAAAGGGTAGCGGTTTTCTTTAAGACAACAGCTATTATGAATAACCTATATATTAGTTGAGATAAAAGTATTCCTTTACCTATCACAACTTTGACTGGCTTGAACAGAAAAGATGATGGTTTGTTTGTCCAGAATAGTAATAAGTTGATATTTTTGCATACATTTTGAATGTGTAGTTGAATGTTAAGAGCTTGGTCTAGCCAAATATTAAGGTATTTGAAGGATATGGCAGTTTCTATGGTGGCATCCTTAACATTGTTAATATTAATGAAGCTGGGTGCTACAGCTATTTTTTGCTTCGCTCCAAATAACACTGCTTTTGTTTTTGAGGAACTGAGTATAGGTTTCTGGCTTATTACCTTCAGCTGAGGATTTGAAGGTCATCTTGGAGTGATGTTTGAATAACAGAGCTGGATTTGTTTGACCTTATCATCTGCATAAAGAATTAGATGTATCTGAGGGTAACCACTTTGGAGTTTGTTGATAAATATGGAAAACGGGAGACAGGCTAAAGTGGAACTTTGGGGGACTCCTTTCATAAGAGGAGCTGTTTCAGAGTTTGTGGTGCCCACTTTCACCTATAATGATCTATTGGTGAGGAAATCAACAAACCACTGTTTTACATCATTACTAATGCATATTTCAGTTATTCAAACAGTAATTTATAGTCAATTAGATCAAAGGCTTTTGTAAGATCAATGAAGACAGCTCCTGTTGGGTTGCCTTTGTCCATAGTGGATAGAATATCATTTGTTAGGGAGGAGAGAGCCATTATGGTCATGTGTCTGGACCAGAATCCTTGTTGCTTCCTGGATAGTAAATGGTATTTATGTAAATAAGCAGAAATATGGTTGTAGATAATTTTTTCTAGTACTTTACATAAAGTGGGAAGTACTGAGATAGGACAGTATTACAAAGCAGAAGTTGGCTTGGGTTGTTTTGGAATAGAAGTGACTATAACTATTTCCATATCTGAGGCATAATCTTATTAGCTAAGCAGAGGCTGTATATGTGAGTGAGAGGTTGAGAGACGAAGTCCTTACAAAAGTGAATGAATGACGGCACTAAGTTATATGAGCCTGGGGATTATCTATTTGTGTTTCTGTCTCTGATTCTAATATTTCCTGAAGTGTAACAGTGGAATGTAAAAGGAGTAGAATGTGTCTGTGGGGAAGGTAGGTTTGTGTTACTGTTGTGAGGCAAGTTGCTGTACTTGTTGAGGAAGTTAGGGCATGAGAGTTTGTTTGTGGCAGTGGTAGAGGGGTTCAGGAACATGAAGTTATGTTGAGTTTTTTGACCAGTCAACAGGTTGATTTCTCACCAGAACTGTTTTGGGTTTGGCTAAAAGTGAGATTTGTTTATTTTGGTAGTAGTTGTTTTTGTGTCTACAGATGGATTGCATGGCTAGGTTGCATAGTGAGGTATATTTGGCTCAGGAATTTGTGCAGGGGTTCCATTTGCAATTGTGCCATGTCTCATCGTGTAATTTGAGGAGATGTTTGAGTTCAGTAGATAACAGGTTATGTTTATGACGTTAAAGTAGCCTTTGTACTAAGGGAAATAATTTGCTTTGCAAGTGCAGTAGGGTATTGGTAAGGTTGTTATCTGCTCTGTTGGGCTTTTTTAGGGCAAGTGTGTAAGATCAATCAAGGGTAGCAAGTGTTTTTTAAGATCAGTGATATTCTGAATGGTTTGGGGTCAGACGGTGATAAGATTTGTAACTGTAACACATTACCCTCCATCTTGCTATTACATTTTATACAATTAATACTTTCTTGCCTCTTTTACCTGTAACTTACACCACTATTATCACTATACAGTCCTCTAACTTTTCTTTCACCCTTTTGCTTCTTCCCTATCCATACCCCACACTTTACTAATAAACACATAACTTTATATCTCCTACTTTCCCTCTCTGGGCTGGCAACTCGACATTGTAAAACTCCACTGCCAATTGTTCTGCGGATTGTTGTTCCACTGTGGAGACCTCTAATGGGAAAAGCCGAAAAGAGAAGAAGAAGAAGATTAATTATTATAAAATCTAGTAAGGTGTGCCTATTGGATTGCAGGTTTGGTCTAGTGGTTTCAGAGTTGATTTGGGTAAGACTTAAGCTGGCCAGGTGTTCAGACATATCAGAACTCCTGGCCAGCTTAAGTCTTACCCAAATCAACTCTGAAGCCACTAGACCAAACCTGAAATCCAATAGGCACACCTTACTAGTGGCTTCAGAGTTGATTTTGGTAAGACTTAAGCTGGCCAGGAGTTCTGACATATCAATGGCTTTTGGTCCTATGCAATTAAGGTTGAAGTCTTCAAGAATTATTAGGTTGCAGTTTTTGGGAGATTTGGCATATCTGGCATATATTTGTTGGATGAGAGTACTGAAATTTTTATAGACAGTCTGGTGGGGGTAGATATGCACTGGCCACAATAAGGTGTTTTTGGCTGTTTGTTGGAAATTCTAAATGGCTCCACTGTCAGCTTATGCAATGATGGTGGGGTTAAGGTTATCCTTGAAGAGAATTAGTGATCTTCCCCCAGGTTTTTTTGCATGCTCTGTAATCTTTTAGGTAAAAACAGTTTGTTACAAGGTGGTGAAGACTAGAGTTATCAGATTTCAGCCATGTCAAGATTAGGATATAAGGAAAAGATATTGATTTTGTTAATTTTGTTCTTGACGTTTTGGGTGTTAAAGAGGAAGCAGGTAATATCACGTTGTTTATTGGTCTGAGTTGGGGCATTATTGTTAAGTATTACTGTCAAGTGGTCCTGGAATGAGCTCAATGTTGCCTCTTAGTGAAGTATAAAGAAAAACGGGACTGAATTTGAATTTGAGTAGTGTTTTTGGAATGTGCAGCTTGGAGGAGATTTGGGGTTTTGTACCAAAATTAAAAATAAGGTACTGGGAAACTGATATGTTTGATGTATGTCAGTTGAGGGGTGGGCATAAGTGTGATGAGATGTGACTGCTTAATGGGGTATGGGTAGGTATTAATATAGTCTGGTATATAAAGGCAGTGGCAGTAAGGCAATTACTATTGTTTTTGTATGAGGGTTGAAGGAAAATAATTGATATAAACAGGACGATGCAAATGCATGTTATGGTTATATGTATTCCTAGTGTGAAGTCATTGTAGTAGAGGCTTTAAGATCTACAGAATGTGGGGTATGAGGGAGTAAATCAATATTCCTTTAAGGAGGTGCTTACTGGATGCAGATCTCCCAGTATAAAACTGTGACAGTCTGGGGAATTTGGGGTGGGAGGTGAATAAGGTTATGTGAGATGACTGCAGAGGGACGGAGCTAGTTTCAGATTTGGTGTGAGGAGGGTGGAGAAGAAAAGTATGCAGAGAATCTTACTGAGAACAGCAATGTGTGAGAAGCTAGGGAGGAGTTAAAGGCTGGGAAGAACACAGACAAGTATAATCATAAAAAATTACTAGCCAAGTTAAAAGTAATAACCTCCACTACCGATAACATTCCCACTGAGTTCCTCAAACTAGAAGTAGAAGCACTAGCCTTCCCTGTCTCCATTTTAATCAACTAGCAAATAACTGAAAACTATGTCCCATCAATCTGGAAAAATCCATTATTATGCCCCTTTACAAAGGAGGCACTTCCACAGAGTTAAACTACAGACTTATTGCTATCCTATCATCACCTCTAAAAGCCTTGAGAAATGTATTCACTCTCAGGTTATGAAACATATAACCAAACACTACCTTCTCTCCAACAGTTGGCATGGTTTCAGAACCAACCATAGTATTAATACTGCCCACTTCAACTTCACCAACACAGTCAACAACTACAGAAATGAGGTAACCTTGTTTCTTCACTTTTCCTTGACCTTTCCAAAGCATTTGACAGTGTCACACCAAAAGCTCCTCTCTGAACTTGCAACACTAGGTCTCATGTACCCCTCCCTCTCCTGGTTTCACAGTTATTTATGCAATTGTCAGCAGGCAACAAAGCCTTTCATCATTTCAACCAGTCTCTGTCAGTGTTCCCCAAGGGTCAATATTCATCTCCCTTCTATTTAATATTTTCATAAATAAACTTCCTACCACTACTACACTCTCGTACAATATGCTGATGATTCAACTCTTATCTGCTCTGCCCCATCCATAACAAAATTACATCACTCAAAAATCATTCATTGACATTGAAATATGGCTAAAAATGTCTAACTTGTTACTTAATGCCAGCAAAACCAACTTACACCATTTACTCCAAAACAACACCTTAACCAGAAATACACATTTTGTATTACCTCAAGTAATAACACAAAAATTTAAACCATAAGCCAAGCTAAACTACTTGGAGTCACAATAAATGAAAGCCTCAAATTTGATCACCACATACTCCATTCCTTCAAGAAAACTCACAAAAAACTTGGCTCCTTCTACAGGGCTAAACACTACCTGACAAATCATGCAAGGGTTACCTTAGCAGCAACTTACCTCCTTCCTTCTCTATTGTATGCTTCCCCTATTCTTGCAAATATCGACATTATGTATAAAACTAAACTAGTCTTCTGCTACTACAAAACAGCTACATTTGCAACCACCCAACATTATAAAACACACTACCGCATTGCATTAAAACAATTAAACTGGCTTGAACTCCCAAACCAGTTGACATACTCACAACTAATCATTGCCCATAATCTATTGTACTCCCCAGACAAATGCCTAGCATGACAAAATACTCTACTTTACTAGCCACCCACTAGAGACCTTCGCTCTAGCAATAAACTTTTACTATGTATCAGTAATATATTCAAACACTACTGAAGCTCTCTCTACTTTCATTATGTGTCAGAAGTCTGGACTGAAATCCCCACACAGTTAAAACAGATAGAAAACTTAAACAGTTTCAAAACTTTGCTTAAACAGTACCTATGCCAAAGATGGCTTTGTTCTTCCTGTTCACCTGGCTAGCTTTACTCAGATTACTTTACTCCATTTATTACATCTACTTTGCTTCCCAGTCATTTTGTACCTCATTGCTCCTCCTCATATTGCATGTATTTCCTAAACTCTTACTTTCCTTCCTTCTCTCACACCCTCTACCACTAACTACAATTCTTCCTCTGTCCATTTATCTTCCTGCTCATTTCAATAACATCTCCTTTCATATCTCTCATCATTTTTAAGCTACATTCTACTTGACTGTCTGTAAATTATTACTACACTCAAAAACACCCAGTTTAATCTTTTCCCTGCATCCATCATGCCGTAAATACATAAAGTGTTACCGTATGTTATTTCACTATTCAATCATTAGCCAATTTATGTTAATTTCTCTTGTTTTCTTGTGTTAAAATGTTATGCTCATGGAATAAATATTTAAAAAATATTTAAAAATCATGTAAATAAGCTAATGTATAGATGTGTTTAGACTGCAATTATAAATGTACATCATATGTAACTTAAATATGGAGCTTTTCTCCCCCGGCCTCCACTGAAACTGGGTTTTACCCAGTCAGACTTTTCCTGGTCAACAAAGACAAATAAATAAATAAGTTTCTATGAAGGCTAAAAAAGGGGGGGGGGGGTCAAAAGACTACACAGGTTATGAATCTATTAAGAATGGTACAAAGTTAAGAAAGCAGATAACAGACAGTGTGTATATAAGAGTGGGCAGAAGATTATGGAAGATATGAAGTGCATCAGCATAAGAGGGATGTGGGAGGAGTTCAAACGAATAGTGAATTCAGTAGGAGTGGTTTGTTATGATGATGTAATTATGGGTGATTTCTGAAAACAAAGCGGTGGATACTGAGGAGGCTAGTAGTGATTGACAGATTGAATGAAAGGGTGGCTATAGCAAAGTTTAAATGCAGTGTTAACGGAGGGTAGGAGGGATTGGGGTTAGGGTAGGGGATTGAAATGAGTCCAAGTGTAGGAAGGCCAAATGGAGTGAGGAATCCTGTAAATGTAACTCCATTCTAACAAAATAAATAATCCGTGGCAGTGAAGGCAAGCTTTCCTGGTGAAAATAGTGAATTCAGTTGGCAAATGTTTTGGCAAACATACAGTGTAAGAGAAGTATTGAGATGCTCTAGAACAATACAGCTAGGGAGAATTTGGAATTATTATGAGCTTTCTGAAGGGAAGGAGGAATGTGAGATTACTAAAGGGCACTGGGGAGGATATGAAAAGCACATCGCAGTGAACAATGCAGTAACAGTACAGACCAAGTGTGTTTCACAGCTGAGTCTAAGATTCCCAACTCTTACTGCAATAAAGGGGAATTCTTTATACCCTTTGGCCCTTTCTCAGGTGAGAAACACCAGTTTTTCTTGACCTGCAGGCCACTGAGTAGGTGTAGCACTAAATGAGTATGTGCAGTAAAAATGGGAGCTCAAGGATTAAACTCCTTCCATGGCTTATAGGAATTATGGTCTTCAGATGTAGGTGTTTTTTTTTTTGTTTGGTTTGTTTTATTCTTTTTAGTTGGGGAGTTCTTGATGGTCTAGTGGTTAGGATTTGGCACTCTCACAGCCACAGACCAGGTTTGATTCCCAGTCAGGGAAGCTCCAATGCATTTTCCCTTCATAAAGGAGGACATTCAACAGATCCTGAAAACTACAGCCCCATTAGTCTGACTAGTCTTATTTGCAAAGCCATGGAAAGAATTATCATATAAATGATCAACAAGGACATAAGGAGACCTCCAGAAACTGGATCCATCCCAGTTAGGCCTAGTTAGAGGAAGGTCATGCTTACTGAATCTGATGAACTTCTTTGAAAAGGTCAGTAAGGTAATGGATGAGGGGTAAACTGAGCATACTTCCTACATTGATCTGGCTAAGGCATTACAGGCAATACCTCACTTGGGCATTGTCAACAAACTTACAGAACTAGGTATGAACCCCTTTATAACACACTGAATAGCTAGCCAGATCACTGAGGTTAGAATCTGTGAGGCCACCTCCACAAAGAGGCCACTCACCATTGAGGTCCTCCAGTTCTCTGTGCTATGTCCACTCCTCTTTGGCATCTACTTCTGTAATGTCAAAAGCCAATGTCAAAAGCCTCTGGCTAACCAAGTTCGCAGATGATTGCAAACAGGAAGCAGTCAATGAACTCCCCAAGACAGGAATACCCTTCAAGAAAGTTGAATAAAGACAAAACTGTGGTGTCAAACCCATGGCTTAAAACTCAAAAGAAATGCATTATAGTACTTTTTGGGAAATCAGACACCCAAGGTAACTACATCATCAATAAAACACCCACAAAAGTTGATTCACTAATCAGGGATCTGGGAACTCATTTAGATAGTAACCTATCCTTCAACGAACATGTGTCCAAGGCAATAAGAAAATTCTTCTGTGTTGCTCAACTTATAAGCAAGGTCATGGCATATAGGTCCAGACAGGTCATCAACATAATGCCTCAAAGCCCTGCCTCTTTACTCAGTATCATACAAACTTTTGAGTGGTGATCTTTGCCTGACATACAAGGCATCCCTGGACCCTGTTTTGATGAATCTTTTCAGGATCCCCATCCATGTGAAGCAGAGTTTCTCCCTGTCCCTATTTAAGTGCAGTTTGGACAAATGGATGGGTAATGGTACATTCACTTCTGGTCTGGGTCCTATGACTCTGATGGGCAGAGACAGTCAGTAAACCACCCCCAATAATTCAAGTATAAATGTAATTTGTGTGTCACATTTGGGTTGCACGGCTAGGCTTTTAAGGGCCCTAGTGGCCAGGAGCCTAATATACACCTACAAACCTATATGGTTTAAAGAAACCTAGTGGTAGCACTATTCAATGTTTTCCTTATGCAATAACCAGTAGCCCCAATTAATAACTCCCAGCATAAGGTAAAAAATGAGAAAGGCTCTGTTTAGTTTAAACAAAACTGCAGAGCTTAGTTGTGCCTTCACAGAGAACTTGGAATGCAAATGTACTTCACTGTTTCAAAAAAATCTGATGGTCTTACTTGCTGAGTACTGACAGCTTGGGGTTGGGAGGTGATGAAATGAAAGAAAGATAGGAGTTCGGTAGATAATTATCAAAACAGCAAAATGATTTATTCAGATATATGTCTGCAGAGCAGTATATAACATAGGCTAAAATGCAAAGGGGGAAATTTACAGGAGAAAATACAGCTATAACAACCGGGTATGAGGCCAAGAATGAAGAGAATGACTTCTGTAAGTTCTCTTGGAATCCTAGCCTGTGTATGAGGTCCCTTACCCAACTGAGAGATTCCTGACACTTTGAAAAATACTCTGTAAAGATAAGCAAGTCATCTAAATAAGAAAGAAAGTGGATACCTTGCAATCTGAAATGGGCTATCACAGAAGCTAGAACCTTTGTTAATCTTTGGGGTATTAGAAAGACCAAAGGGTAATGCAGAGAACTGATAATGTGATTCAGAGACTGAAAACCTTACTGGATATGATCCTCACTAATATGGGAGAGTGCTGCACACCCCCTACTGTAATATTTTCCTGATAAGATCAGACCACAAAATGGTCTCCTTTGAAGTAAAAATAAAACTTGGACCCCAGCTAAACCTGGAATATTCAGGAACTACTCAAGCCTAACCTCCTGCTGTTAGGTGATAATCTGACAAAATTTCATGCCCCCTAAACCGTGAGAATACTGCTGCATATGCAGAACTGTTCACAGAAACCCTGTACAAGCATGTTAATAGTTGCATAGAGGCAGCTGTACCCACCAGGAAGAAGTACAGAACTAATTCAAAAACAAGCCAGCCTGGCAGAATCACAAAATCAATAGGCTGTATAACAGAAGGAAAAAAATCATGGCAAAATTAGGAGATGCAGCACTCAGCAGGATAAAAGCACTCTCATCAAACTAAACAAACCAGAGCTCGTTGTAAACAGAGCCACCTATACTAAGCCAGAAGACGTAGCAAACCTCCTGGATGATAAATTCAGCTCCAACTTTATCTCTCTCTCCCCTTCAACTTTCCTTCAGGAAATACCATCAAATATAACTCCTCCTACTATCACTAGGGAACAGGTCCTTAATGCACTCTCTCTAAGACCAAGAACACTGCATCATTAGGCCCAGGGAATATCCCAGGATGCCTTCTAAATAGCATTAAACATAACCTATCAGGGCCTCTGGAATTACTATTTAACTGTAGCCTCTAAACAGGCTTCATGCCTCATGAATGGAGAACAGCAACAATCATCCCTCTGCACAAAGGTGGGCCATCTACATACCCTGGAAACTACAGACCCATAAGTCTCACTAGTCTTATATGTAAAACCATTGAAAGAATTATCATGGAAATGTTAAACAGAGATATAGTAAACCTCCAGACACTGAACCCAACCCAGTTTGGTTTCATCAAGTGCAGATCATGCCTACTCAATCTGGTGGGCTTTTTTGAGAAGGTAACCAAAGCAATGGATGAGGGGAAAATTTGTTCACACTGCCTACCTTGATCTGGCCAAGGCATATGACACAATACCCCACTCAGGCATTGTTGACAAATTCAAAAGGTTAGGTACAAACTCGTATGTCACCTGGGAATAGCCAACTGGCTTACAGACAGGATCCATGAAGTTAGATTTGGGAGTTCAACTCTACAAAGAGGTCAGTCAGAAGTGGAGCCCCTCAGGAATCAGTCCTTACACTGCTCCTTTTTGGCATTTGCTTCTCTGAAGTCAAGGCCAATGTCAGTGGTCTCTGGCTGACTAAATTTGCAGATGATTGGGAATTAGGAGCTGTTGCTGAATCCTATACTATAGTAAAATAAACACCATTGAGATAAACCAAAGCTTGTAAAACAATAGAATGTCCAAAGAGAAAAAACAGCTTCACAGCACCAAGTATTAAAAGCGTTGAAGGCTTTAATACAAATATTCCAATTTTCCAAAACAACAAAGCTTTTGGACAAAGTCCTTCATCAGTGTTACAAGTTCTTTTCCATATACATTCTTTTATAAAACCCTAAAATAATCGCATGACACAACCTAACCTATCATATAAGTATATTAATTAATAAGCATAGAAATTTAAAAATACATATCATTAGTTCATTTTTATTAAATAAAAAAGATAAAAAAGACTATTATTTCATCATATCAAAGTTTCATATATTGTTGTTTATATTTCAAAATTGGCTTAATAGAAACTTGTTTATTAATTCCAGGTGGAGAATCCGCATGAAGTCGAATAATCCACTCATGTTCCTTCTTTTCCAACTTGGTGTTAATATCCCCTCTTCTTAAACTTGGCTCCAAAACATCTATAACCCTAAATACAAAACTATGTGCCTGTCCTTTTTCATCTGTATGTTTAGCTAATGCATTTGTTAATACACCCCTTCTAATGTCTGATTTGTGTTCAATAATACAATTTTTAAGTTTTCGAGTAGATTTACCTACATAAAATTCCATACATAATGTGCATGTGGCTAAATAAACTATTAGGGGTGTACTGCATGTTGCCCAGCATCTAAAGTAAAACTTTTTCTTACTTATAGGATGAATAAAAATATTAGAAGAACATATGTCAGAGCAACATGAATAATTAAAGCAAAAAAATGTACCTTTCTTATTCAAAGTAGCTTTTATCTTTCTATTTAATAAAAAAATCTTTATAACACATGTTCTTTAAGATTACCACAATTCTTATATGTAAATAGGGGAGTTTCAGGAATTAGATCATTTAAACCAGGTAGAGCTCTTAGTATACCCCAGTTCCTTCTTATAATATCCTCAGTTGGTTTGCTACTTCTACTATATGTCATAGTATATCTCAGACAACCAGATATATTATTGTCCCGTTTTCTATAAGGTCTATAACCATCATTCGAAAAATAGGGCTTAATTTCATTTCCCCTCTGGTTCAACACTTCTTCTAAACAAAATACACTTCTGGACTCAAAGAATCCAGAAAGAAACTTCAACATGAAAAAGAACACACACAAAAGAAGCAGCCAAACCGGAATAAGGTTTTCTTTTCTTTACTGCAATTCTGGTACCTCGGCCTTCGCCTTCACATGGAATGTCATTCTCTTAATGCATCCAGTATATATACACCCATTTCAATCACATTAATTACACAATGAATCAATTATATAATAAGTGAAAATATTTCAATTAAATACAATTATAACAATTTATATAATTATATCAAATATTACATATAAATCTATTTATTTTAATATATATAACAATTAAATTTCCAAGTTCATTCCGTTTGGAAACAAAGTCCTATAGTTAATAATAAATTTGGATTCCATATATAACAATTTACATTGAAAATTAATATTTGCTCCCCCTCCCCCATATGGTTTAGCCAAAATACTGAAATTAAAACTAGTGCATTCCCCTCCATGATATTGATGGAAATGGCTAGCAACAGGACTGTCAAGTCTGCCATTTCTAATGTCCCCCAAATGCTCCATAATTCTTTGTTTTACCCTACGTTTTGTCTGTCCTATGTACCATTTCTTTTCTACACAATTGCATCCTATAATATAAATTACTCTCGAAGAATTACAATCAAAATGATCCAGCGCTTGATATAAAACCCCATTGATTTTATGACCATCAAGATTAATAATTTTATCACAAACCCTACATTTTCCACATGCAAAAGCCCCAGCATTATATTCTTTTTCTTTTTTACCCTTGCTCCTCACCAATTCCTTAAGATTTTTACACCTAGTGTAAGAAAAAATAACATTGTTTGGTATTACATTTTTCAAAAAATCATCACTAACAATAATGGGCCACATGTTTAACACGATCTTTTTCAAAATCGGAGAAAAGGAAGAGAATCTATTCACAAAAAATATTTTATCCATTTCTTTAAAATTAATCCTACTATTGTAAAATGATTTACTCTTTCCCCTCTCTTTATTTCTTTTATGATATCCATGACCCTTCAAATTTAGTGTTCTTTCCACATTAGCTCTATGAAATTGGATGTTTTCCCATGAATAACCTCTTTCATGTAACTTCTGACAAATTATATCAAATTCCCTATAAATGTTGGAAACTTCAGAAGTATTTCCAGCTATTCGTTTGAATTCCCCCAAAGGTAAAGAATTAATTAAATCAAAACTAAGCATGCTGGTAGCATGCAAGAAATTATTTACTGCTGTAATCTTATGAAAAGGTTTATGTTCAGTTTTGCCGTCTGAACCAACATAAAATTATACATCCAAAAATTGGATAGTATTCATATCAACCACATAAGTAAAATCCAAACCACACAGATTCAATTTTAAGCTGGATACAAACTCATCAAAATCTTGGGGGTTTCCTCCACACAAAAATAAAAGATCATCTATAAATCTTTTATAAACTAATACATTCGTCTGAAAAAACTTATTTGTGTATATAAATAAATTCTCAAAGTGTCCCATGAAAATGATAGCATATGACGGTGCAAAACTTGCACACATTGCTGTTCCTTCTCTTTGCAAAAAATATTTTTGTTAAACTCAAAAACATTATGTGTGAGACAAAATTCTAAAAGAGACATTATAAAATGGGTCCTAGGTCCTTCTCCGAGAAGGGTGTGTATAGCCTCCAAGCCCCAACGTGTAGAAATAGATGTGTATAATGACATAACATCTACACTAGCCCAATAACAGTTATCTTGCCAACTTATCCCCCTGAAGTTATCACAAACTTCTGTCGTATTTTTAACATGTGGAGGAATTCTTATTAGATATTCTTTAAGCACTGAATCCAAAAAAATACCAACATTTTGTAAAAATGCCCCCCTGCCTGATACTATCGGGCGTCCGGGGGGATCCAACAAATCCTTATGTATTTTTGGTAAAATAAAAAACCTGGCATCATTTGGATTCTTAATGAATAACTTCTTGACATCACCGGGGGGAAAAAAAACCTAGCCTTTCACCTCTTTCCAAAAGCTCAAGTAAACTATCATTAAATTCTATAATGGGATTGGCAGACAAAGAAATATACACATTCCTATCTGATAACAAGTTTAAAGCTATTGAGTTGTACTTATCCTTACTAAGCACAACTCAATTGCCTCCCTTGTCCGATTCCAAAAAAATGAAATCATTACTCATCCTTCTTATTTCACACAGGGCTTGCCACTCCTTCTTACACAAATTATAACTTCTCATTCGTTTTTTAAACAAAAAATATTCTTTTGTGATCTGCTTATTTAGTACTCTTTCAAAAAAAAATTATGCAGGAATTATTTTTCAATGGGGTAAATTCACTAACATGAGGAACCTTTGGAATGTTGAATTTACCATAGCCCGTGTTAAATTCAAAACTCACACCATCAGTTTCTTCATTTTCATAAATATCAATACATTCATTTTCATAAATAGAAATGTCCATTAATGAACTCTCTAAAATAGAGTTATCATTTTCAAAATTATTAGGAACACTTGATGTGTTATGAAAAAAAAAAACCTTTCAAATAAAGCTTTCTACAGAAGTTTTTAACTTCCAACAGAATTTCCGCCAAAGACGGAATATGTGTAGGTATGAATTTGAATATCATGGAGGGGAATGCACTAGTTTTAATTTCAGTATTTTGGCTAAACCATATGGGGGAGGGGGAGCAAATATTAATTTTCAATGTAAATTGTTATATATGGAATCCAAATTTATTATTAACTATAGGACTTTGTTTCCAAACGGAATGAACTTGGAAATTTAATTGTTATATATATTAAAATAAATAGATTTATATGTAATATTTGATATAATTATATAAATTGTTATAATTGTATTTAATTGAAATATTTTCACTTATTATATAATTGATTAATTGTGTAATTAATGTGATTGAAATGGGTGTATATATACTGGATGCATTAAGAGAATGACATTCCATGTGAAGGCGAAGGCCGAGGTACCAGAATTGCAGTAAAGAAAAGAAAACCTTATTCCAGTTTGGCTGCTTCTTTTGTGTGTGTTCTTTTTCAACACTTCTTCTCTAAGACTAGATAGTTGAGACATGTCATATCCTCTGTCGTTAAAGTATTTAGTCATCTCATTCATTTGCTCAATACATATGTTATCATCAGTATTAAGTCTATTTACCCTCATGTATTGACTCTTTATGATACCTTTAAAGATGTGCCCAGCATGCATACTCTTTTTGTGTAAATATTTGTTAGTATGTACATCTTTCTTATATATACTAGTGGTTATACGTTGTCCTTCCAGTTGGATTCTAATGTCCAAACAGTTAATGTCTAACTTTGAACATTTCATTTCAAAAGTCAAAAAAGTAGTTGTTTGATTCAAGAAACTCACAAAATTATTAAGTAAATCTTCATTGCCATGCCATACAATAAAAACATCATCCACAAAGCGTTTGTAAAAGAGGATGCTGGATTTATATATATTTTGACTATCATTAAAAAAAATTCTTCCTCCCAATTACCAAGAGTCAAATTAGCATAAGTGTTAGCCACTGGACTACCCATAGCTACACCCAATCGTTGGTGGTAGATCTGTTTATTAAAGAGAAATATATTATTCTCAAGGGTTATTTCCAGTAGTTCACAAAATGTTTCAACCTGCCTACCTGTGAAATTACCATATTTACATAAGATCTGTCTTACACTGTTTACTCCATATTCATTAGGAATACAGGTGAAAAGGGATTTTATGTCCAGAGTAACAAAAAGAATATCCATTTCAATATTTGTTTCATACCATTGATATAATAAGTTTAAAAAATGATCAGTATCCTTAATAAAGCTTTGCACAAAGCATAGAAAGTCCTTAAGAACATCCTGCAAATAAGCTGAGATGGGTTCCGGAATCCAGCCTCTACCTGAGACAATTGGTCTCATTGGGGGATGTAATAAAGATTTATGAATTTTGGGTAGTCCATATAGAAATGGGATGGTAGGACTAGGTACTGTTAGAAAATTGAAAATATCTAGCGTTATATCATTATTAATTTGTAATTCATAGATATTTATATTAACCCTACTAATAAGTTTCCCAACATCAACATTTTGTATAGGTTTAAATGTATGTACATCTATCAATAATTGACCCATACCATCAATATAATCAGCTAAATTCATAATCACTATACAGCCACCTTTATCAGCTTCCTTAATTATAATACTTTCATTAGACTGTAAATCATGCAAGGCTTGGATTTCATTAACAGACAAATTATACATTTTCATGAAAGCATTATCATTATATAATTCACGTATCTATTTATCACAGATATCATGAAATGCTATAAGGATAGGGTCATTAATAGGTATGAAGCTACTTGATCTTTTTAAGCCTACTGATACATCACTAGTAGTGTTCTTAAAAGTCAATTTTAGACTTAAATTACAAACAAATGTTTTTAACTCAGTTAGGGCATCTATAATATTGCTAACACTTGAAGGAATACATTTTATACCACGTTCAAGTAGTGAGAAAGCAGCTGGTACTAGTTCTATATCAGATAAATTCACAATAGAACCATTTCCCAAATATATGGCACTTCTATTAAATGAATTATTATTCATATTTTCAATTTCATTAGTACATACTTCTGGTTTACTATAAAGATCATTATTCTCATAAGTTTCATTAGAATCTAAAATTTCAATCATATTTTCATTTCCGTTATAATTAGTTTGTATATCATTTACATACGAGTTAATATGAGACACTTCAGCAACATCATTACTGTCAATTACTAATTCATCATTCACAATATATTCTTTATTAGTACTAGTAGAGTCTAATACGCATATAGAATTTGAAATAACATTATCTACATTCAAAGCATTATTAACATTTAAAGTTTGAACAAGGGGTAACTGAATTTTAGAAAAAGAAGCCACAGTCCAATCCAAATGGCAGACTGTAATTTCTGTGGATAGATTCCTACCACTACATAAACCATAATTTGTTATATATTCATCATTAATGGCATTTAGTGATGTTGTAATAACATGTTCACAAACAAGCAGATGCAACTTCATATCACAGTTAAAGTCAAATTCATTATATAAAATGTTTTTTGAAGAGGCTAAAAGAGCATTAGAAGAAATCCCCATTTTTTGAACGACTTGCTTCGTGTAAATGGACCTTTGCGTTGCCTTCCCCATGAATGCAAGCTTCCTCTGGTTTCCCATTGTTGCCATTCACTTATTTTTTCTGGTAGCTATATAGAGATGCATTGTTGGTAACCTAAAAAAGAATTATTAACATTTGGACCATTTTTATAGTCACTGTTAGTATTGTCCAGTTCCACAATATCATTGTTCATGTTTGTTTCATTCTTCCATCTTGTAGAACCAGACGCCAAAATGTCAGCGGAAGGTCTTAAGTCATTTCCTCTCTTTTCCAACTGGTTGTTTGCAGACTGTTCAGTCCTTGCTTCCAAATTTGGCAACACATCATTGGTTGGCAACTCAAAGGTATCCAAGTCATTCATAGAGGGCTATTTAGCATAGAGGGCTATTTAGCACTACCTTCTGTCCCTTTCACTGTATTTTTGATCATTTTGCTGTTGTTTAGGCCAAGAGAAGATATTTCCACACATAAAATCATTACTATCCCACTGTATTTTGCATTTCTTTGTAGTTTCTAATTGTTTATCGTAGCCACATAAACGACTTAACATAGTACTATAAGTGGTCGTATATTCACAGAACAAAGTAGACATAGATATCTGCTTCTCCAGTCCATTAATTTCATTAAGTAAGTCATTTTCAATTTGAGCAAAAAACTCATTCATAAGCATCATGTAATCTATACCTAATTTAATATTCATTTCTTGCTATCTCTTCAAGAGTCCCTGATAGGTATTTTTGTATGAGGGCATATTCAAAACACATAGCCCTCATGGAACGATGCCTAAGTTGGTATAGGCTACAAAGTTATAGCTCTGCCATTGCAGTCTTTTATACATTTTAACTTTCCATCCCAAATTAGTAATACTAGATGCATACCTATTCCTTTCATTTGCCTGAGTTGAGGTAATATTCATAGAGTCATGAACATCACCTTTTGAATATAGCAAGGTATTCTACCTTAATAATAAATTTTGTAAAACGCCAGTATGACCAAAAGTACCTGTAGTTCCTTGTGGAGAATGTAGAGACTGAAGCTGAAATTGCACTTGTGGTTGTGTCATAGTGAATGAAAAGTCCCAGTGCTCACAGTGGGTTTAAACAACAGAAGCAACAAAATAGTAAAATAAACACTACTGAGATAAAGCGAAGCTTGTAAAACAACAGAATGTCCAAAGAGAAAAGACAGCTTCACAGCACCAAGTATTAAAAGTGTTGAAGATTTTAATATGAATATTCCAATTTTCCAAAACAACAAAGCTTTCAGACAAACTCCGTCATCAGTGTTACAAGTTCTATTCCATACACATTCTTTTATACAACCATAAAATAATCACATGACACAACCTAACCTATCATATAAATATATTAATTAATAAGCATAGAAATTTAAAAATACATATCATTAGTTCATTTTTACTAAATAAAAAAGATAAAATAGACTATTATTTCATTTTATCAAAGTTTCATATATTGCTGTTTATATTTCAAAATTGGCTAAATAGAAGCTTGTTTATTAATTCCAGGTGGAGAATCCGCATGAAATCAAATAATCCACTCATATTCCTTCTTTTCCAACTTGGTGTTAATATCCCCTCTTCTTAAACTTGGCTCCAAAACATCTATAACCCTAAATAGAAAACTATGTGCCAGTCCTTCTTCAGCTATATGTTTAGCTAATGCATTTGTTAATAAACCCCTTCTAGTGTCTGATTTGTGCTCAGTAATCTGATTTTTAAGTTTTCAAGTAGATTTACCTACATAAAATGCATTACATAATGTGCATGTGGCTAAATAAACTATTAGGGGTGTACTGCATGTTGCCCAGCATCTAAAGTAAAACTTTTTCTTACTTATAGGATGAATAAAAATGTTAGAAGAACATATGTCAGAGCAACATGAACAATTAAAGCAAGAAAATGTACCTTTCTTATTTGAAGTAGCTGTTATATTTCTATTTAATAAATTTTTTTTTATAACACAAACGTTGTTTAAGATTACCACAATTCTTATATGTAAATAGAGGAGTTTCAGGAATTATATCATTTAAACCAGGTAGAACTCTTAGTATACCCCAGTTCCTTCTTATAATATCCTCAGTTGGTTTGCTACTCCTACTATATGTCTTAGTGTATC
Organism: Protopterus annectens; assembly: GCF_019279795.1. NCBI lineage: Eukaryota > Metazoa > Chordata > Ceratodontiformes > Protopteridae > Protopterus > Protopterus annectens. The sequence goes on along the minus strand of NC_056726.1, from coordinate 359,934,068 downwards.
TCAGACAACCACACATATTATTGTCCTGTTTTCTATTATGTCTATAACCATCATTCGAAAATTGGGAGGAAGAATTTGTTTTTAATGATAGTCAAAATATATATAAATCCAACATCCTCTTTTATAAATGCTTTGTGGGTGATGTTTTTATTGTATGGCATGGCAATGAGGATTTACTTAATAATTTTGTGAGTTTCTTGAATCAAACAACTACGTTTTTGACTTCTGAAATGAAATGTTCAAAGTTAGACATTAACTATTTGGATGTTAGAATCCAATTGGAAGGACAACGTATAACCACTAGTATATATAAGAAAGATGTACATACTAACATACTAACAAATATTTACACAAAAAGAGTATGCATGCTGGGCACATCTTTAAAGGTATCATAAAGAGTCAATACATGAAGGTAAATAGACTTAATACTGATAACATATGTATTGAGCAAATGAATGAGATGACTAAAGAATTTAACGACAGAGGATATGATACGTCTCAACTATCTAGTCTTAGAGAAGAAGTGCTGAACCAGAGGGGAAATGAAATTAAGCCCTATTTTTCGAATGATGGTTATAGACCTAATGGAAAACGGGACAATAATATATCTGGTTGTCTGAGATATACTATGACATATAGGAGTAGCAAACCAACTGAGGATATTATAAGAAGGAACTGGGGTATACTAAGAGCTCTACCTGGTTTAAATGATATAATTCCTGAAACTCCCCTATTTACATATAAGAATTGTAGTAATCTTAAACAACGCTTGTGTTATAAAGATTTTTTATTAAATAGAAAGATAACAGCTACTTCAAATAAGAAACTTACATTTTCTTGCTTTAATTGTTCATGTTGCTCTGACATATGTACTTCTAATATTTTTATTCATCCTATAAGTAAGAAAAAGTTTTACTTTAGATGCTGGGCAACATGCAATGCACCCCTAATAGTTTATTTAGCCACATGCACATTATGTATAACATTTTATGTAGGTAAATCTACTCAAAAACTTAAAAATCGGATTACTGAACACAAATCAGACATTAGAAGGGGTGTATTAACAAATGCATTAGCTAAACATACAGATGAAGAAGGACCAGCACATACTTTTGTATTTAGGGTTATAGATGGTTTAGAGCCACGTTTAAGAAGAGTGGATATTAACACCAAGTTGGAAAAGAAGGAATATGACTGGATTATTCGACTTCATGCGGATTCTCCTCCTGGAATTAATAAACAAGTTTCTATTAAGCCAATTTTGAAATATAAACAGCAATATATGAAACTTTGATAAAATGAAATAATAGTCTTTTTTATCTATTTAATAAAAATGAACTAATGATATGTATTTTTAAATTTCTATGCTTATTAATTAATATACTTATATGATAGGTTAGATTGTATCATGTGATTATTTTAGGGTTGTATAAAAGAATATATATGGAAAAGAACTTGTAACACTGATGAAGGACTTTGTCCGAAAGCTTTGTTGTTTTGGAAAATTGGAATATTCGTATTAAAACCTTCAACGCTTTTAATACTTGGTGCTGTGAAGCTGTTTTTTCTCATTGAATCCTACACTGACAGAAATGTTCTTCAGGAGGGTCTGATGCAGACAACTGGTGACACAGCCATGGACCAAAACTAAATGTCAATAAATGTATAATAGTATCCTTTGGGAAGTCATCCACCCCCTGTTAACTATCATATTGACAACACACCCCTTAGAGTTGACCCAGAAGTCAGGGACATAGGGACACACATAGATAGTAATCTAGCCTTTGACCATCACGTGTCTACAGCACTGAGGAAATCCTTCTGTGTTGCGCAATTTATAAACAAAGGTACGGCATCCAAGTCCAAGGAAGTCATTGTTCCACTATATTTGGCATTCATCAGACTTATCGAGCACAATTCCCCCTTCAATATGTACCTAACCAGGCATAGCCAACAAATGGAACATCAACTGAGGTTCCTCACTAAAAGACTACAGGGCATAAGTAAAACATCCTCTGCAGATCACCTCAAGGGCCTATCCCTGTATTCTGTATCCTACAGGCTTTTGAGGGGAGATCTATGTCTGGCATACAGGATATTGTCAGACCCACTCTGATGGACTTCTTGCATATCCACACAACAAACAGTACCGGAAATGCCCATTCTAAAGACTTAAACCTTGGTTGTAATATAAATAGGACCTGCTGGAGAGACAGGCATGTATCCCTGAGACTACCCTGTCTCTGGAACAGGCTCCCCATCCATATGAAGCAGAGTTCTTCCCTAACCCAATTCAAGTGCAACTTGGACAAGTGGACGGGAAACAGGAAATTCATTCCTGGTTTGGCACCTATGTCTCTAATGGACATAGGCAACCTGTAAATGGTTCATCTCCCAGGCCCCTGCTTGTAAATGTTTCATCTCCAAACCCCCTGTTTACATTTATCAAGGGTATCAGAACTTGTCAGAGATTTGGGATGCATGGCTAGGCTTAAAAAGACCCATATGGTAGTTAGCCTAGTAAACACCTATGAACCTATAAATGTTTGAAATCTTAATCTATAGAATGTGATGATATATAATGAGAAAACTCAAATGGGAATTATTAAGGGGTAACAAGTTGTGAATAAACGGCATTTTGAACTTAGGTACTAAAACAAACAGATTGGTAAAGGAAAGATCCAGAACTGGACTCCAGGAACTTTTTTTTTATATGGCAGTAGAAACATCCTGGAATAAAACCTTTTCCCTAACTGGGAAAGGGGGACAGCTTCCATAACCTCCCTGAGCAAGCATATGTTGAATGACAAGAAGGAAAAGAAGATGTTTGTCTGGCAGTCAAGGAGGAATCCCAAAAAAGTAAGGGAGAAACTCTCACTGCCATCTGTAACATTGATGGACTACTTTCAGAACCCATTTATATGAATCTATATGTGGTCAAAGAAAGGAATGGAAGAAAAGACTGCCAGGGTGGAAAGGGGGGTAGTCCTTCATATATAATTATTCAGACTAACTAGACTCTCCATTGTTTGGGGGTGGGTCCTGCATTCTTTTGGAACCTCCCTGCCATTGCTTTTTAAACATTTCCTTACCAGTAGCATGCTGGGTCTATTTATATTGCTTATATCCGAGATATTCCTTGAATAAGTTTTCTCCTCTCATCGCAAATTTTTAATGACCTCTACAGTAGAAGGTCCAAAAACGAGTTCTCTATCCAAGGAAGAATTCAAAATTCCATTTCTGATATCCTCAGGAAGTTTTGAGCACACAGCCAAGCAACCCCCCTCATAACAGTTCTAGAGGTAATAGCATTGGAGGTTTCACTGTAGTATGATATGTACATTTCAAACAGTGGATAGTTACTTGGGACACAGAAGAAACTAAGTTACACAACGCAGATTTCTCTTCACAAGGGGAAACATCATATTTTCACAAAAGGCAAGTATAAACTTCAACATATGAGCCTGACAGCTCTTGGGAACAGGTTGAAGAGACCCTGGAGAAGTGGACATATGCTCTAGAGAGAACAGGAATGAAGATCAGCAGGACTAAAACAGAATATAGGTCTATGAATGAGAGGGAGGACAGAGGAATGCTGAGGATGTAAGGAGCAGATGTGGTGAAGGTGGATGAATTTAAATACATAGGATCAACAGTTTAGAGTAATAGTGAGTATGGAAGAGAGGTTAAAAGAGAGTACAAGCAGGGTGGTTTGGGTGGAGAAGAGTGTCAGGAGTGATTTGTGACAGACGTGTACCAGTAAGAATGGAAGAGAAGGTCTACAAGATGGTAGTGAGACCAGCTATGTTATATGGGTTGGAGATGGTGGCACTGACGAAAAGATAAGAGTCAGAGCTGGAGGTGGCAGAGTTAAAGATTTTAAGACTTGATTGGGTATGATGGGGATGGGCAGGATAAGAACTGAGTACATTAGAGGGTCAGCTCAAGTTGGACGGTTTGCAGACAAAGCCAGAGAGGTGAGATTGCGTTGGTTTGGACATGTGCTGAGGAGTGATTCTGGGTATATTGAGAGAAGGATGCAAAGGATGGAGCTGCCAGGTAACAGGAAAAAAGGAAGGCATAAGATAAAGTTTATGAACGTGGTGAGAGAGGACGTGCAGTTAGTTGGTGTGACAGAGCAAGATGCAGAGGACAGGAAGAAATGAAAACAGATGATCTACTGTGGCAACCCTTAATGGGAGCAACGGAAAGAAGAAGAAGAAGAATTTGAGCCTGACAGCTGAGAATTTTAAAAACATGTGCTTGCAGAAGAACACACATTTTTCTTAAATTTATCAAAAGCCTTCCCATCCTTGTCAGGAGAGAGAGAGAGAGAGAGAAAGAGAGATTAGTCTTAACCAAATGTTTAGCAGCAGCTGGATTCACTAAGGCAATAGCTGTTGAGTTTGCTATAGGATGAAAATATAAAAACTTAAAAGTCTAAGGCACTTTACATAATATATCTTTTTTTGGAGTAGCAGCCTGACTGCCAAGGGAGTTGCAAGTTTTGTCAAAAAAATCCTTCAAAGCAGATAGAACAAGAGGAAAAGGAGTAGGTTTGGTAATTTCATTTGTAACAAATCATGATACTTTCTGAGGGACTGAGAAACATCACTGTTTCCTCATGAAACAACTGATTCATACCGGAAATAGTTTCAGAGAAAGAGAATCGTTCAAATATATGGAGCAAAGCCTCACCCCCCCCCCCAAAATCTGAATAAGAAATCTGCTGAGACAACACATAATCAGTGTCTTCACAATCGTGTTGATATTCAAGTCTTGAACCTCCTCAGAAAATGAAAATCCATTTTTCTTTTATGAGAAATAGCTATACAGGAAGGATCACGAACCTGCACTAAACCCTGAACTAAGCTCAATAAACTACTCCAGTCCAGAGTAACTGAGATGGGAGAAGACATATGTTTAAGCTGGGATAGTAGGTCATTCTAAGACTAAGCAATTTCCCTTCCAAATGTGGGAATCAAGCTCTGTACCTTGTATCTGTGAGTCAAGCACCTTAACTATTACACCAACCCATAATATTTAACTGAATATATTCTTTTTCATCCACTTCCTTTATTTTTTCCTTTGTACTTACCCCTTTAAATTTTCTTTTTCTGTCTTTTACTCTTTTACCAATATAATTATTTTTTTCCTTTTACAACCTCCCAGTTTGTCTTCTTCATCACTTATTTCAGAACCTTCTTCTATGTCCTCTTTATATTTTTTTCTCATCCAATTTTTCTATTTCTGCTACTTCTAAATTTTGTTCTCTTTGTTCATTTTCTTCTCTTTCTTTTTCCTTACTGTTATTTTCACATTTTCAATCCATTAACAAATGTCCACTTCTGTTACATTTATAATATTTCAATTCACATTTTTTTCACATCACGTCCCACTTCTCCACAAATATAACATTTTTTTTTATCACAGTTACTTATCAAAACTCCTTTTCAACAAAAAAAGTTTTGGGTTGTCCCCAGTACTTTACAACACCCATATTGCCCTCCACGTGTCATGCTTGGTATATGCATAATTTTTTCTCTTTCAATTTTTTAACACAAGCTTAAAATCCAAGCCACCTGTTCATAACCCCCCTTCCAGTACTTCCTTACATGAAACTTTCAAATGTCCTTTAAAAGTCTCTATTTTCTACTTCTGTTCAAAATTGTACATGAATCTTCTTTTTTGTTTCCACTATTGAATGCGTTTATCATATAAAGATTCCATGGGTAACAGTCTTTTTTTCATATTCGCCAAGACAATGTTCCATTGACAAAAACAGTCTCAGATATAATGTCACAAAATTGCACTTTATTAATAAGAATAATTGCTCTTACCTCTTGTGCTTTTACACCCAAAGGAGCTATTAAATTGTCCCACACTTCATACCTGTCCATTTTTTTGTCTTCTTTACTTTGAACCCTAACCACGTACTTCTTTTTTTCATTTTCTTCTACCTTCTTTTCTGCTTCTCCACTTTCGCTTCTTTTACTTCCGCTGCATATTTTTTTTTCTTTTCCATCTAACCCCTGATCTTCAGGATTGTCTCTGCATCCTCCTTTTGTATTTTCTCTATAATGTCTTCCCAGCAAACATTTCCTACATTTTCTGGCTTACTCTGCACCACCATTTCTTTAAGTAAATCATCTTGAAACCGTCCTGACTGGAGGGCTGTAATTACAAATCCATCATTTGCGGAGTCATCTTCATCAAACAGGTTTCTTTGAAACAGTTCCTCAGAATCCTGCACACATTCTTCAGATTCAAAATTTGCTTCTCCTTCATTTCTTTCACTACTCCATCATCTCCTTCTCTCTCCATCTGCCTCTCTGTTTCTCCAGGCTTTGTGCCTGCAATGGAAACAGGAAGTGCTACTGCAAAATGGTTCCCACTCAGAACAATGAAGGGTAGGGGAAGTTCCCCAGTGCTCTGGTCAAATTTCTCCTAGTGGCACAAATACTGCCTCATGTTTGCTCTAAAAAGAGGCAACTAGTCTAGTAGGACTAACCCGGTCAGCAAAGTATAAAAATAAATAAGTAAAAAGATTAAATTCAGAAAAAGTAGTTCTAAATTCTTTTAAACAATATTCTTTTCCACAAAAGAAAGTGATGCTCATGTTTAAGAGTAGTTAAAGGTCCCGTGGCAGTCATTAAAAATACTTTTTCCTAGATGTAAAATTATTATTTCAAAAAAAGTAAAATTTCTGTCATAAAAAGTAAAACTGGAAGTGTTTCCCCCCTAAAAGGAACATAACTTATCAGCAAATGTAAAGCATTAGCCAACCACTGATCCTCAAAATCCAGCAAGAGGAGAGCTCCTTTGGAGGCAGGAAAGCTTAGCTCCCTAACATCTCTTTTTAGTCAGCTCAGCTCAAGCTAACTAACAGCCTGGGCATGTGGAAGGTGCACTACAGCTTAGGAAGCTCAATGGCTGTTATAGCCTTAGTAGGATATAACACATAAGGCTAAGATTACTGCAGCAGTGAACTTTATGAACATATGATCAAAGCATTAGATGAAACAAACTGGCCTAAGCTCTGAATTGATGAAGAAAATTGTGCTAACTACATGGTTTCACAGGCACAGAAAAGAAAAATATGATTCAATGTATTGATTTCTTATACAGAACAGTGTTTGATGACTTGGAGAGTGAGGGAATAGACTTGACAAATTTAAAACCTTGTCTAGTTTCATTCCATTAAAGGTGTTGAAGCTGGTATCCCATCTTATATTTCTTTCACTGATTTTCAGTTTTGTCAATGTCTCATCATACTAAAGCCACCATGACCCTGTCTTCATCATGTTAGCAGCCCTTATAGTGAAATAACAGCTGCTGAGGTACATACAGCTCCAATTTGGACTACATCTGCACTAAAAGGCACATAAATGCATAAAGACCAAGTTCCACTTTTTGGCAATATTATTAGTCTCTTTATCCAATCTGTTACAGCTGTTGCAATATCCTTAGCTTACCTCCCATCTTCAAACTTTCCTGAGTTTGTATTCAGCAAGGAAAAGATATCAATGTACTTCCCAGTACATGCCTTCTCTTTAAGCTGCAATGAGGTACATGGTCCATGTGGATCTTCTTTCCTTTGCACTTTTTGTTACTCGTTCCAAAGCATGTCCCCATACTGCTTCTACTTTGTCATGGCCTCTTTCTCTCGTACTTCATCATCTTCCCAGCCATCACATCTTTCTGTTTCTGCAGTCCCTGCACCACCTACTTCAAGCTCACCTCAGCCTAAAGTCAGTTTGAGGTGGCTGCTTTCTTTAGATGTCTCACTATTGACCTTGCAGTATAGAGGACTCCCTGTCGTACAGACTTGCCTACACTGCAGATGAAGTGCCTCTTCTCCCTTTTTTCTGTTGATCTGAGACCCTCTTTGATGGCTGCTCAGCATGTGCTGTAAAAAGAACTGTAGTGATGGTACATTTCTTTGCTTGGGTGTTGCACTGTTCGCTACCCCCCCTCCCCCGTTCCTGCGAATGGACTGTTGCCACTGCTAGTTTTGTAGCTCCTCAGCTTTCTCAACTTACAGGACAATCTCCTTAAGGGTTAACTTTACACATCCATCAATCAATAGCCATACATCCTAGTAGCTTGCTAAACTGGAAACCAGCTGCATTTTATTAAGCATATCAGGTCAGGAATTTAAAAATGCAATGTGTTTTTGTTGTTGCTGCTGTTGTTGATTAGGCTGTCTTAAAAAAAGCATTTCCCTCAAAGCTTAGTGATTTTTTTTTTCTTTAACTTTGATACACTTATTAGTAACAGTATCACTGCAGTCACATGCAGTTATTATGCTATACTACAATGACACAAGATAAATACTAGCCAATACTTCTCATTACCTTTTCTTTATTGTAAGTAATTATTGTATAGACAATTAAACTTATGTCACCTTGAAATGCACTCTTTATAGATTTACTGTTTACCAAATGTGAAAAGTAATTTACCCAGGCTGTGTTTGTAAAAGGTCAATAGTGGCCATTGTACAATCCTGGCAAATAAATATAAAATATAACATAATATAATAAATTTTATTTTATTTTATTTACATTTGTTAACCGGAAGTGTCTGACTGGACGTAGGTCCATTTTCAGCGGAGGCCCGGGGAGAAAAGTTCCACAGTTAAAATAAACAGACAGTAGTTACATTGGATTACATAGCGATTAACAATTTAACATAGCAATTACAGCATATTTACAGATGAAGAACATAGTACATCAGTAAATAACTAGAATCTTTGTCTGTGAAGAACATAACAGATATTAAAAAAGTTACAATAAGATGTTCCTGCTGTATAATAAGTACTAGGCTTATGAGCATCTGAGCTTGCTATAATCAAAGTAGTTAGTGGAGTGGAAAGAAAGGTAGTGGTTGGATAGGGTGGGTGATAGAGTGGGAGTTGCAAGGGCATAGCCAGCATGTTTTTAGGTGCACTTTTAGTAAAGTTTTGAAGTGGGTGCATGATGGTATGGAGGTAATTGTGGGTGGGAGGGAGTTCCATAATTTGGCTATGGTGCAAGAGAATAGTGCTTCATCAGCAGAGTTATTGGCTTTAGAGATCTGCAAGTGATTTTTGTTGCTGGATCTTAGTGGTCTGGTGGTGCGACAGGGGTGGAGTAGATTCTGGAGGGATAGGACATTTTGTGGATGGTTTACTAGTTTGTGGGCGAGTGAGAGTTGATACCATTGAAGGAGGTGAGGGAGTTCAAGCCAGCGTAGTTCAGCAAGTGAGAAACAGTGGTGACTATGGTAGGATGCCCTTGTGGCGAATTTGGTGATTTTGTTGTAGCAGGTCTCTAGCTTGTTTAGATCGCATTGCCTTAGGTTGGTATATATTGGAGAGGCATAAAGTAGGTGGAGATAAGGTGGGAATTTGCTATTGAATTCTTTGCTGCTTTGGTGAGAAGCTGCTTATTTCTGTATAATGCTCCTAGTTTTTTGTGGACTTTTTTTATGGTCATGGATATGTGAATGTCAAATTTTAGTTTATTGTCTATTTCCACTCCTAGCAATTTGGAGTGTGCAGTTGGGTATATAGTGGTGTTCTCTTTTGCCGTGATGTTAAAGTGAGAGTTGTTTTGTGTATGTTTGGTGGGTTGGAAGATGAGTAGTTTAGTTTTGTTTGGGTTGAGTATTAATTGGGCATCGGATAACCAAGTTTCAACAGAGGAAAAGGCTTTCTGTGTGATATTTTGCAGTTTGGGTAGGGACTGGGCTGAGCAGATGATGGTTGAGTCATCTGCGTATTGTATGAGTGTGTCATGTTTGGTGGCAGAGGCTAGATTATTGGTGAAAACAGAGAAGAGTAGGGGTACAAGGATGGATCCTTGAGGAACCCCTATGGAGACAGGTAGTTGGGGAGATATGTCATTCTTCCATACAACGGACTGTTGGTGGTCAGACAGGTAACTCTGAAACCAGTTGGTGACTGACTGAGAGAAGGATAGGTTATTGAGGACAGAGATAAGTTGTTTGTGTGGGACCATGTCAAATGCTTTAGATAAGTCTAGGAAAGTAGCAGAGGAGAGATAGCCATTGTTTTTATGCTGAAGGATAGTGTTAGTAAAGAAGAGTAAGGCAGTGGTGGTGCTATGGTTTGGTTGGAAACCATGCTGAGTACTGAAAAGAAGGTTGTTAGTAAGGAGGTAGTCTGAGACCTGAGAGTGTATGCATCTCTCTAGTATTTTGGAGAGTGGAGAGAGAATAGCTATGGGGTGGTAATTGGTTAGTTCTGTGGAGGGTCCGCCTTTGTGGAGGGGAATTATATGTGATACTTTCCACAGTGTGGGAACGTAACTTTCTGACAGAGATCGGTTAATCAAGATGGATACTGGGTAGGCCAGAGCATCAGCTGCGATTTGTAGGTATTCACTTGGGATGTTGTCTGCTGCTAATTTGTTGGGCTTAAGTTTACTTAAGAGTTTTTTTATGTTGGAGGTAGGTACAGGAGAAAAAGAGAAGGCAGTGGGGAGATTACTAGTTGAAGGTGTGGGTTGGAGGGAAGGGGGGTTGTGTTGTTTAGCTAGTGATAGTATGGTTTGTGTGAAGTGTGTGTTGAATGAGGTAGCAATATTTTCTGAGGAGTGAGGGATGTTAGGAGGAGGGGTACTGACTTTACCTGGGTGGGGGATGGAGTTTATGGAGGACCAGAATTGCCTGGGGCTGTGTTGGGAGGAGTCTAGGGCAGACTGGTAGTATTGGAATTTGTCCTGTTTTATTAGCTTTTTGACTCTATTGTGTAGTTCTATGAATTTCTGTCTAGTTGAGGGGGTTTTGCACCAGTGCTCCCAGGCTTTATCCCTGTTTTTCATTTCTGACTTAGTGGTTTTCTGTAGCCATGGGGAGGGTTGTGCTTTGGTTCTGGAAAGTCTTATGGGGGCATGGTAATTAAGGATGCTCAGGAAGGTAGTATTAAAAAATTCAGCTGCGTCATCAAGACTGAGGTACTTTAGAGGATACCAGTTGCATTCTTTGAGGGATGAGATGTATGTGAGTGGGTTAAAGTTTAGTTTTTTATGTATTTGATGGTAGATGACAGGTTTAGCTTGGTATAGGTATTTTTTGAGTAGGAATGTTGGGGGGTGACCACTGAGGCTATCTGATAAGCAGCCTGTTATATATGACTGGGGGCTCTTACTGACTAGTATCCAATCCAGGGTAGTGTGCTTGCTGGAATTTTTATTTATCCTGGTTGGCGACTGGACTAGTTGGGTGAAGCCATGAAGGTTTACATGATGGGTTGGATGGTTGCCAGAACAGGACTGCCAGTCAATATTGAAATCACCTAAACTGATAGTTTCTTGGAGGAGATGGTGGGTAGACCAGCTGAGGAGGTTTTCTACTGGAGGGATGTTTTGGCCAGGTGGGAAATAGCATCCAATTATGTTTATGGTTTTGTTTTGGTTTATTTTGAGGTTGGTATATATTATTTCTTCATTGCCTATTTGTGAAGCTGATGATTTTAAGATCTGAATGTTTAAATGCTGTTTAAATATTATAGCTACACCGCCTCCTTTCTTGTTTAGCTGGTCTACTCTTAGTATGCTGTAACCTGTAGGGATTATTCGCTCACTGGTAATGCGAGGTTTTAGCCAGGTTTCTGTCAGGATGACTATATCTGGGGAGTACAAGTCTATGGTGGCATGGAGTTCATGGACTTTGTTGGATATACTTCTAATATTTAGGCTTAGTAGAAGGAAGTCACTTGGCTTTCTATTGGCTATAATATGGGAGAGGTTGTGGTTTCTAGTCTGATTATGAGAATTGGGGTTGGAGATGGTAGGGCCTGGGCTGGGGTGGATGTCTCCACTTAGGGCTAGTTTTGATATGCATGAGGTTATTAGTTTTCTCAGTTTTTGAATGTGTTTGTTTATAAGGGAAACTTTATGATTGTGCTCTGTGGGTAATAGGTATGGTGGGAGGGTTACTATGTTAAGTTGTAGGGATGCTTTATGTTTGAGTAATATAGTTGGTAGAATATGTGGGGGGTGTATAGGGATGGTTCTTGAGTTGGTGGGAGGGAAGCTGAGTGAGGGTGAGACAGGAGTGGTGCTGTGAGTAGTAGTACAGTGGTAGTGGTAGTGGTTGAGTGGGGGAATGATGGAGCTTTGGTAGGATGTAAGATATGCAAGGAGAGTGCGTGCAGTGAGCATAGGTAAGGTATGCTTGTACATGTTAGTTGAGGAGGTGCGATAGTAGTGGGAAGATGGAGGAGGTAGTGTTGGGTTAGCGCTGTGGTTGGCTATTGGAAAGATGGGAGGAGTTTGTGAGTGTAATAAAGGTGGGACCACTGGGGGCGGGAGGGAATAGGGGGCAGGGTGGGGAGCAAAGTGGGTAGTGACCCTGTTAGTTGCTCTTATGAGGGGGCTGGAAACAATCAGGTAACAGAGTTAACGGATAAATGAATATATGACAGTGACGAGGGTGGTTGTAGTTTTAAAAATGGTGCCTGCCACAGGTAATATTTATTAACTTTGGGATTGTCTTAAGGTAATAAACAGGAAAGGGGGAGGGGAGAACAAGGGTGTGAGCAGGCAATTTTTTGTACTGCTGCTAATGAGCCAAAGCAAAGACAAGTCTGTGTTTAAGAAACAATCACAACTGACCCAGGACTGCTCTGAAACTGTAAGTCATTTCTTAACCATTTCTCAGGTGGAAAAACAGGATAACCTTGTATCAGTAGGCTACTGTGGTCTCAGTTTAAATTAACAAACACACAGTATTGATCAGTTATGGATACTATTTGTTAACAGAAGGGAATAAGAGAGAAAGTGGAAGATGAGTGTGTGTGCGTGTGGGGGGGCTGCTTACAAGCCAAAGCAGAGTACTCTACAGGGGGAAATGAATATTGGCTCAAACAGGTAGACACATACTCAAAGTTAACTTTAGCTGTTTGCAGACAGTTCAGACCTGGACTGTGCTTTTCTTATAAGAATGATAAAGATGGTACCGCAGTTGAATACTTAAGAGTGGTGTCAGGTCTAGAAAAGAAGAGTACAGAGAGGAGTAAGCACTTTTGAGATGGTAAAGATATATTATAAAGATTACAAAAAACAAACTGAGCACATAGCTACTGCATGCAGGACAATATGTCTTGAACCAACTACTAGTATACGCAGATACTGAGCCAACTGGAAAAACATATGTTAGAAGAAACCTCAGACAGTTATGCAGTCACACATAAAAATATAGCGAGCAGCACTCTATCGTGGTTTTCTAAAGTGATTCTATCCACCAGTAACAGCACAATTATATAGAAATAATTAGACATATTAGAAATAAATATCCTACTAACATAGGAACAATCTCATGGTAACTATGCCAGCATTCCATTTGTATGCAAATATGAATCATTTTTGCAGTGGGAAGATGATACTTTGTCATTTTTAACCAAACTGTTGAGAAACAAATACAATTTGTGTAATTATTTACTTTTTTACTTGTCTGCTTAGATTTTGCTTGATTATCCTATTAAGCAAAATCTGTTTTCAGAAGTGGCCAAAGGAACAGCTCCACAGATGTAGTCCCTAGTAAACTACAACATGGCAAGAGGGAGCATAAACAATGCTCCGTAAAGTGCAACCCTACAGAAGAAACCGATAAATGAAGCTTGAACATTACTCAGTCCTTAACATCAAGCTGTTTTCCTTTGTTTACATTTTTTCAGTTTAAAGGCAGAAAAATGAGTAGTGTAGCAGACAACCATTCTCACCAAGATTCTCCTAGGAACTGTAATGTTCAGCTGGTGTAGAGCTGTATCAGAAAGGATAGAATTCAGGGAGGTTCTAACAGTTTAATTTCTCCAAGTATTTTGGATTTCTAGTACCATGATGGAAATGGACTCCGTTCCTAAGTCAAAGTAGGATTAAAATTCATGAAATTAGTATTGTTTCAGTCTTTGATGTTAGCCAAAAGTGTTCTTCACAGTATCCGCAATGTGCCTAGAACTGACTGGAATTCATATGGAGTTACATCTATTGGTAACATTATATATGACTGTAAATTCTTTTCTGAGTCCCATTGCTCCTACAACTATTGGAACTGTCTGGGTATCCTTTTTCCACATTGCCCTCAATTCTGCCTGCAAATCCTGGTATTTTATGACTTTGTGTCTCTGGATAAAGATACTGTAATCACTGGGTGTAGCAATTTCAATGATTGGTGCTACTTTTGTCTTCTTTTTATGGAGTACTATATCTGGTTTTCTTGCATCTGTTTTTTGAACTATTGGTAATGGGTGATCCCATGTGATATAAACTTCATCATTTTCTATAATGGTTTGTGACTCATGTTTCCAATGCTTCTGAGCTACTTAAATATTATAATGTTTGCACAATCCCCAAGATAACAGTCTTGCCACATTATTATGCCTATCAGTGCAACAGTCTTGCCACATTATTATGTCGATCAGTATACGGGCCTTCTGCCATTAATGCATCACACCCAGGAACAAGATGTGCGACTATTTCCACTTCTGGTTTAAAAAACCTGCATTTATCTGTTTTCCCCATATGTTCAATGGACTTTGTAATCCAGCATGTATGTAGCCCACTATTCTGGGCAGCCATTATTAACCTTTCGCCTTTTGATTTAAATTCACCTCTCCTTAACCATTCCTGCATTAGATCCTGATCGACATGAGGTTGCTCCAGGAGTTTTCTTTACTTGCAACTATATTTATGCATTTTTCACATTTTTTTGCCTTTTCCTCTGATGCTTCACCTTATATTCTTTCTTTTGTTTTTGGCACATTCAGCTGCTGCCTGAATTTTGTCTGCTTCTGGTTTGATTTCCATTCCCACTTGACACTGATATGTGTCTGCTAAACTAAGCAGGGAGGTCATCTTAGACTTGTCCTCCTTCCTCATGTTTTACAACTTTCACTATGTTTGGATATTGTGACGCCAGCAGATATTTATGCAGCCCTGCAATCGCAGATCTATACATGTAATCAGTTTCGAGGAGTACCACATCTCCTTCAAAACAGGGAATATATAATCTTGGTATACACTCTTTTTTTAAATCATTTGATAAGCATGCAGTGTTTTTCTTGTTTTCCTGTCCAACTGATCAAATACCATTTGCGGCCAGTCAATCACCCCAAAACTGTAAGTTAGAACAGGAAGAGCAAATTGGTTTCTAGCTTGGACTTTGTTCCTAGATACCAGGGCTGTTTTCAGTATTAATTTTAGTCTTTTAAAATATTCCCTACCATGAGTTATTCGCATTTGTTGATGTTTTATTATTGATCCTTCATCAGTTCCCAAATATGTATACACTCCCTCCTGTTCAAGTTCCTTTATATCACATTCCTGTCCCAGACTGATATTTTCTTGATGCTCAGCTTTCCTGCTTTAAACGTTGTTTTTGCACATTTATCAAGACCAAATGACATTTTTATATCATCTGAGAAAGTTTTGACCACTTGCAGTTGTGTTTTCAGTTCCTTGTCTGATGAACTATACAGTTTTAAATCATCTATAAAAAGAAGATGAGAAGTCTTTACACTGTTGTTTTCTGGGAGCCAAATTATAACCATGACCTAATCTGTTAAGTAGGCAAATAAATTAGAAATATCTTATTTAACTGAAAATAAGGATTTCATAATAATCATAGCAATATATACAGGGGAAAATACAGGGCAAAACCAGGGACAATCTGCATACTCACAGACAGTCGAAAGGCATACCTCCCAACAAAGATTGGCATCTCTTAAGTTGACCAAAGTGGGGCATTTTAATGTAAATATGAAATTTTACAGGACAAAATGTACACAAACATCAGTGCAAAGGGATGGATTTCATACTTTTGCCATAATAAAATCTTGCCATTTTAGAATCTGAGATGTTTTTACTGTTTCATAGTGCATCACTGTGTTTCAGATACAAAATAATTGCTTTGGTCAACTATTAATGAAAACTTAGCAATAATTTTTGTCTTAAAATTTCAGGACATTTGCAATTTTCCTATTTTTTTACAAGATGCAGCTGACCAAAGGGAGTATGTCCTGCATAAAGGGGGAGAGGTGGTAATCCTAACTGTCTGTAAATTTACATTATGTCCAGAAGTTTGACTCATATTTCTGATCTGTTCCTCATAAACTTTGTAGTTTTCTGATAATTTCGCTGAGGACCATAGACTCTAAATAATGACGGGTATTTGACTTACACATCTCATATCCTTCAGAAAATTAAACCAAACAGCAGAAGCAGCCATAAAGATTGTAAAACCAATATATTCCAATAGCCAAAATAAGCAGGACAGCCAAAATGTTTCCAGACACAACTTTTACTGAAAAACCATTTAAAACTTAAGCGCTTTTGACTATCTAATTGTAAACATCTTAAAAAATATATAAAAAAGACCTGAAAAGGCCATGATACAACGAGGAAAATTCTTTAAAACACCTTCCTTATACATCAAACAGGAAATATGTAACAATGTATAAAAAAAAAAAAACAAAAAAAAAACACCAAAATTCCTTAAAGCAACCTGTGCTAGTTAAAACCAGAGGTAATCATATAAAACACTGCAGCCCTAAAAACACTTTAATAAGTAGAAAATAAACATAACCAAAAAATTCACTTTAAAATATGTTTTAAAGACTTGAAATATGTAAGACTGATATTCAGCTCACTTAAACGTAATCAATTTGCAGTATCCAAAGAAATGTCAACATAGCCATCTATATGATAACTTATACAGTCATCTTACTATACCATTTTAAAACATTTATTATGTTGAGGCACTATATGTGGAATATAAATACATAATAAACTAAAGTTTGCAAGCTTTGTATTTCAGTTCACTACTAATAGATACCACTTAATTTAAGCCTGGCAGACTTGTAGCATCCAAACGTAACTACCAACATAGTTCTTTGTGCAGTAACAAGTTCTGCCAGTCATCTTTGTTATTCTGATCCACGATTCTCTTGAGAATAAAACATCAAAACATAGAAAAATGTTCATAACTTGCTGCATGTTTTGCTAGGGCACTTTTATCTCTTTTTTTTGATACTATACAAATGTTGATAAATGTGTTTATTTTACTATACATTTGTTTACCGGGATGGTCCGACTGGATATATGTCCATTTTCAGCAGATGAAATTTTATTTAGTTTAGTTTAGTGTTTATTAAGTGAATTGTTGGTCTTGCCTATGTAAAAGGCTGTACATGACTAATATCAGGCAAGATAAACAACTTTAGATGTGTATCAAAAATATCTGCCTTTAGTGAGCCGTCTTCTAGCATTGTCCCACAGTGTCCTGCTGTAGTTGTTTTCTATATGCATACATTGTTTACAGCATCCACATTTAAATGTTTTAAAACTTCCAGTCAGTGATCATTTATCTGGGCTTTCTAAACTTCTCTTAAAATTTGGACGATTCTTGTATGTGCAGAAAGGTATATAATCAAAATGTCCTTTACGTCACTTTCATTCTGGACTAGTGGCCAGCTTTTTACAATAATGTTTTTAATGTCCAATGCAGCCAAAGAATAATGTCTAATAAAGTTCTGATTGCTTTTAGTCTTCGTTCACCACTAGTGGTTTCTGTTGTACAATGACCATTATATATAATGAAAGCATACTGATTTGATCTATCTGCCCAGATGTTTTCCTTAATGTTCTCTACAAGCTCTATGGGGTATCCACAATCCAAAAACATATTTTTTAATATATCAAACTGTCTTAAGCAATCACCATTATGAGATGTTAACCTGGAAAGTCGTGCAAATTGGCTTTTTAATATACCTTTCTTTTGACGCAAGGGATGACAACTCCTGAAATGTAAAAATGAGTTACAGTGTGTTGCTTTACGGTATATAGGTGTATTTAATGTACCATCACTGTATGTTCAACATCCAAGAAATGGATTTTATTCTCCTCGATATGACATGAATGTTTGAAGAAATCAGAATTCTCCAATTCTGTTATGAACACCTGTAATTGATGAAAAGCACCTGACCAAGCAAAAAAGATGTCATCTAAAAAAATGAGAGTAACTTTTGCAATACTGAAAAAGGTCTAATTTAAATGCCACATCTTTTTCTCATTTCAACAGAACTGCGTCTGCAAATGTTTGGGTGCAAGCCCCTCCAATTGCCACCCCGGAGATCTGTTTAAAATATTCTCCCTCAAAAAATAAAAAAAATTTGGTCAGTATCGTTTCCATAAAGTTAGAAATGAGTCTGAGAGTATTATCAGTAACTAAATGAGACTCCAAAATAACAACACTGAACGCTGATAAATCAACATCATGTGGAATTACTGTGAATACATTTTTGACATCTAAAGTAACCAACAAATTATTATTTCCACTATGTAAGTATCTCAATTTTTCAGTGAAGTCTCATGAATTCCTGAGGACATGTGAAAATCTTTGAAGAGACGTTTCAATTTGATAGCTATAAATTTTACAAAGGGTTCAGTAACTGACCCACCTGCTGCCATTATTGGACATACTGGTGAATCCAATAAGTTTGAATGTATTTCGGGATACCAAATATTTTAGGAATAGTTGGAAAGGACGCCTTGAGAAAATTACACAAGTCCACAGAAATGTCCTCAAAAAGTAATAATTCTTCCAACCACAGGACTCTTTGTAAGCTTCTGAGCGCCCCAAGCCTTTGCGTGTTGGAGGGAAGCCTTCTAGCTTATCAGTGGGAGTGGTAAGCATCAGGTAGCCTATCTACCACAACAGGAATGGTCCCTGGTCCAGAAAGTGTAGCTATTGGCTGTTTGAGCAGTTTTTTTCCATCTCTTTCAACTTTCTGGTTTGAAAGCCGCACTTGTGCCCGTTTCCTGCCTTTCCTATAACTAGCCTAGTCCGGTTACAGCATTGCTGTATCCAGGATTGTTAGTAAGCTTCTGAGCCCCCCCCAAGCCTTTCTCTGTTGGAGGGAAGCCTTCTAGCTTATCAGTGGGAGTGGTAAGCATCAGGTAGCCTATCTACCACAAGAGGACTGGTTCCTGGCCCAGAAATTGTAGCTACTGGCCGTTTGGGCAGTTTTTTTTCCATCTCTTTCAACATTCTGGTTTCAAAGCCACACTTGCGCTTGTTTCCCACCTTTCCTGTAACTAGCCTAGTCCAGCTACAGAGTTGCTGTATCCAGGACTGTTGGTAAGCTTCTGAGCTCCTCAAGCCTTTCTGTGTTGGAAGAAAGCCTTCTAGCTTATCAGTGGGAGTGGTAAGCACTAGGTAGCCTGTCTACCATTAGAGGAGAGGTTTTTGGCCCAAAAATTCTAGTTTATTGACCATTTGGACAGTTTGTCTGTCTCTTTCAACTTTCTGGTTTAAAAGACTACATCTGCGCTTGTTTCCCATCTTTCCTGTAACTAACCTACTGGGTAGCACTAGAAAGCTTTAAACTGATACAAGCCTTCTAGCTTAGAAGAGAGACTTTGGAGTGATTAAGTATCAGTTTTCTGTACTTTCTTGCTGTACTTAACTGTTTTCTGCCTAAACACAGATTTTCCAGTGTTTATTGTGATTTAAAAGCTTGTTTTTTTCACATATTGTACTTATTTGACTGCCTGCCCTTTTAAAAAGTTGTTTTTTGTTTAAATAATTTAACTGTTGTATGCTACACACTAAAGTGTGATAGCCTTTTCTGATCGTTTGTAGTAGTTTAAAGCTGTTTTAAGTGTATTTTTACTGTTTCTGCCTTATCGTTTCAAAATAACAACAAAAAAAAAATTCCTTGTTTCCTGCCTTCCTAAGCTAGTATAGTCCAGTTTTCAGGCTAGTGCTGAATTCAGGGCTGTGATACTAGTTTCTGAGTTGACCATACCTTACTTGGATAGAAGGAAGTTTCTCTGTTCACCTGTGAGAGAGGGGAGCTTTGAGCAACCTATCTGTCCCTGAAGGAGTGGTTCCAGCCCAGACGTTAGTACTTTATTGGCCATTTTGGGCTAATTTCTATCTTTTTCATTTCCCTACTATAAAAAACACGTTTGCATGGTTTTGCGCACCGGGCAGTGCTGGTTAGCTGCAGTTAAATTATTCCCAGCTCCACTAAGTCTCCTCTTCAGTTTTTCCCTTGAAACTTGTCTAACTCTCAACCTAAGCACTCAAAAAGCATCTTATAGCCCAGCACTTGCTCAGACCTAATAGCAAGCACTGATATACCCTGACACTGATTGCCCAGCAGGGCAAGGCTCTTTATTCACCTCTCACCAACCAAGCGACTAAGCACCTCACCCTACTATTCAGGCATGACCAAAGGGCAACTTCAGGTGCACTCTCCAGTCTGGCTGGTGAATCTGGGTATCCTGAGGGAATGCTACAACTGCTTCATGTACACAAACAACCCTCTCCTCCCACCACAAAACACTAACATGTGCTAGAGATGCAATTATACAGCCAAACTGGAAGCTAAGCTGTCCCCACCCAAGACTGGAACAGACATTCAAGAGGAGAAGATTAACACTTGCACCACACCTCCATCAGTTTCAACAATTGCTAAGCTTCTGGTGTCATTCAAAGGGGATCCAGTGTCTGTCAGCCTGAGATGACATGCTCGACAAGCCGCATTGCTTCACAAGAGAAGGCTTGCACCTGTCACTCCTAGGCTTTTGAATACTGGCCAAGGCTCTTGCTGCCCCCATAGTGCCTTTTTTAGGCAAGGCTCAAAGGTCAAACCCACCTCCGTAAACAGCACAATTAACAAAAAACTGAGGGTTATGCTACTCAACGCCAGGAGTTTAAATCTCAAAATGCACAAGCTCGAAGCACTCCTCAGTATGGAGAACGCTGACATCTGTGCAGTTAACTGAAACCTGGTTCAAGGCTCCAGAGAGCACCGCAGCACTACCGGGCTACAACTCATACCACAAGTTTCGGCCACAGAACACGGACCGAAGCACAAAAGGAGGGGGTGTATCCATATTCATCAAGGATACCTACACCTACAGGTTAGTGGGGCAGCATGATACCTCTGAGATCATCCATGTGCAACTAACATTGGGCAAATCTGCAATGCAAATTGTGGCCTGCTACAGATCACCTTCCATGACCCAGGACCACCACTCCACCTTTCTGGAGACACTGGAAAACATGAAGGTCCTAACGAACACCCTGATATTGGGCGATTTCAATTACCCTACCATTCACTGGGAAAACTACTCAAGTACAAATTCCCAGGCCCAGCGCTTCCTGGTATTCATCAACTCAAATGCCCTGGATCAGCTGGTAAACTCCCCTACCACAGGTGAAAACATATTGGACCTGGTCATCACCAACATGGGCGACAGGTGTTCCACACTGGAGGTCAACCTGTCACTGGTTAGATCAGACCATAAACTAATCACTCTGGATGTCCACACCCCACCACCACCACCCCCAACTAAGGAAACCACAGTAAAAAAAATTTCTAAAGCAAACTTCACCTTACTCAAGACAGAAGTGGTAAGTTTCACAGCCCCCACGCTAAAGAATAATGCTGCCCAAGATGCAGAAACCTTTACAAATGCACTCTATGAGCACCTACAAGGATGCATGGATTGTGCCATCCCTAGCAAAACCAAGACTCACTTCTCTAAGAGAAGGAAACCAGTTTGATGGACCCCTGCCATAAACAGGCTATACAATAGAAGGAGGAAACTAGTTCAGAAAAAAAGCAAATCCCAAGAAGGAAAGATATCCCTGATCAGTATCAGTAAGAAACTAAGGTCCCTCATGAAATTATCAAAGGCTAACTTCAAAAGAAAAATAGCCAAGGATTCAAAAGATAACTACAAAGCCTTCTTTAGCTATGTTAAGAATTTAAGTGGCAACTCGCAGATATGCACTGAACTAGTGCAAAATAGCACAAAATATACTGAACCTACTGATATTGCCAACATCCTGGTAGATGGATTCAGTGCACACTTCACCCCCCTCTCATCTCCAAAAGGGCCCACAACAATACCGGAAAAGTGTAGTGTCTCAGAAATCACAGACGCACAGGTGAAAACAGCCCTTTCAAAAGCCAAAAACACAGCATCAATGGGACTAGATGGTGTCCCAGGTTGCGTCTTGCATGAACTACAGAATGAACTAACCCCCCACCTAAACACACTGCTCAACTTCAGCCTCTCCACAGGCTACATGCCCATAGAATGGCGCACAGTAACGGTTATTCCTCTCCACAAAGGAGGGGCCACAACTGACCCTGGTAACTATCGCCCCATAAGCCTGACTAGCCTGGTCTGCAAGGCTATTGAGCGCATCATCATGGGAACTCATTAACAAAGACATTGGGAACCTCCAAACACTTGACCCGACCCAGTTCAGCTTTGTTAAGGGCAGATTATGCCTACTAAAGCTGGGTGACTTCTTCGAGACAGTCACCAAGGCCATAGATGAGGGAAAGGTGGTTCACACAGTCTACCTTGACCTCGCCAAGGCTTTCGACACCATTCCCCACTTGGGTATTGCAGAAAAACTCACCAGCCTGAACATAAACCCCTATGTCACGAGATGGGTTGCCAACTGGCTTACAGACAGAACTCACACGGTAAGAAGAACGGGCTCCAGGTCCGACTCCAAACCAGTCACAAGTGGTGTCCTGCAAGGCTTGGTCCTGGGACCCCTATTGTTCAGCATATACTTCTCAGAAGTACAGGCAAACACAGGAGGACTATGGCTAACCAAGTTCACCAATGACTGCAAACTGGGAGCCATAACTGACTCTCCGGCCGACAAGGACATCCTCCAAAAGGTCCTTACTGAGATGGACACCTGGTGTCAAAGTCATGGCCTCAAGCTAAATGTCAAAAAATGCATAGTCATCCCATTTGGGAAAAACAAAACACCCACGAATTACCACATAAGTGGCAGCCCCCTTAATACATAAGAGGTAATAAGAGATCTGAGAACCCAGGTAGATAGTAATCTCTCCTTTGACAATCATATTGCCAAAGCACTTAGGAAATCCTTCTATGTGGCCCATCTAATTACTAAAGGGTTTGTATTTAGAAATAAAGAGGTTATAGTGCCCCTCTACTCGTCACTTATTACACCCATCATAGAGTACAATGCCCCATTTGGGATGTACCTCACAAGACACTTCCAACAGCTGGAAAGACCACAAAAGTACCTTACCAAGAGGATTACTGGCCTCAAACATATGCCCTATGCAGCCCGACTGAAAAAACTCTGGCTGTACTCAGTGGCATATAGCTTACTCAGAGGTGATCTCTGCCTGACTTACAAAGCAATGTCCAACTCAGAATTGATGGACATGCTCCACCTAAAGAAATCCAAGTCACTATGAGCCACGTGCTCTAGTGAGCTAAACCTCACCACAATAACTTAAATAGAACATGCTGGAGGGATAGATTCCTATCACAGAGACTCCCCCATGCTTTGGAACAAAATTCCAAATTACATCAGGCTGAGCCCCTCACTAACACTCTTTAAGAGAAACCTTGACGAGTGGATGGGTAACAGAAAATACACCCCTGGGATCACTTCATTGGCTCTGCTTGACAGAGGATCAGTTAATTAATCAATGGGGCATCGAAAGCCGACACACTCTGACTAGGCTTATAAATGCCGTTGAGCAGTTTGCCTAGTACCTACCTATGAACCTATATCAATAGAACCATATACAGTGTGAATGTTATTCAAAGAAACTGGTTGGTATACATTAGTATCCATTAACAAACTGGTCATTCAACTGATATAATCAATCAAGTACATGATAACCAGACCACCTCCTTTATCTGGTTTCATACAACGAATGTTGTTATTGTTAGTGAGATCTTCCAATAATTGTTTTTCAATACATGTCAGGTTATAACAGATATGATTTATTTTTGCTCTTAAAAGTTTTCTAATTTCAATCTCACAGACTTTTTAAAACGTATTTATGACTGGATGAAGGGGGAGGTTAAATTTGCTTTTCCTTTTCATGTTGTGCATCACATTTTCCTTATTCATGTTGTCACCCATTAAAACTGTTAAATTAATTTTTCTTGTAAATTATTTAAGATCAATTAAAGTCTGTTTCACACTGGGACGAACTGAAGGGATGAAATTAAAACCTTTTAAAAACAGACCATGATGTTCAGGTTGTATTGTAATGTCCGTATAATTATAAATATTAAAGTTATAATTTATTTTTTATTTATTTTATTTTACATTTTGTCAACTGGGATAGTCCGACTGGACACATGACCATTTTCAGAGGCAGACCGGGGAGAAAAGCTCCAACATACAATACGAAAACAGTTTAAACATAATTACATGTTTAAAGATACTTGTTATACATATATAATAATTCATAACAGACACCACTGCAGGAGGCATAACATCCTTATCACAGCTCACCGGTTTTTGAATCTGTTGGAGTATGTACTCTTCCTGGACCAGTTCTGGAGTTCTGTTCTACCCTTTCTTGAAATAACTCATTTGTTTCAACTTTGTCTTGTGTCTGTTGTTTATTCTGGCAAATCTTCTCAAAGGTTGTTGTCCTAAAGGGACTTCTCTGTTTTCATAAACACCATCGTATTGACACTCAATTGAATGAAGCAACTCTTTCTGGTTTAAATTCACCTCTCCTTAACCATTCCTGCATTAGATCCTGATTGACTTGAGGTTATTCCAGGAGTTTTCTTTACTTGCAGCTATATGTATGCACTTTCCAGATTTACTGCCTTCTCAGTTGATACTTCACCTTATATTCTTTCTTTTGTCTTTTAGCACATTCAGCTGTTGCCTGATATTTGTCTGCTTCTAGTTTGATTTCCATTCTCGCTTGACACCAATATGCTTCTGTTAAACTAAGTAGGGAGGTCATCTTAAACTTGTCCTCCTCATGTTTTAACACTTTCACTATGTTTGGATATTGTGATGTCAGCAGATATGTATGCAGCCCTGCAATTGCAAATTTATACATGTAATCAGTTATGAACAGCCCATATCTTCTTCAAAACAGGGAATATATAATGTTGGTATACACTCACTTTTATAAATCATTTGACAAGCATGCAGTATTTTTCTTGTTTTCCTGTCCAACTGATTCAATAGCTTTTGGGGCCAGTCAATCACCCCAAAACTGTAAGTTACAACAGGAAGAGCAAATAGGGTTATTTATTTAATTATTTCACATCTGTTTACCGGGATAGTCTGACTGGGTTACATTACCTGTTTTCAGCTGAGGCCTGAGGAGAAAAGCTCCACATATAAAAACATATAAGAACTTAGTTACATATATTGTTGCATACATTATACACAGTTCCACAGTTGTAATCATGTTGCACAGTTATACAATAGGTTACAATATATAAGAATACACTAGTAGTTGACTTTTTGGCAGGGACTTAGTGTTGCATAGTACTAATAGTAGAATATTCACAGTTTAAATTTGTACACAAACAGAATTATGTTTCATAGGGTACATATAATTTGCTTAGAGTGAATTTGAGAAGTATGACACAGGTTTGAGTAGGTTAATCAGAATATTAGACCTCTGGTGAAAAGGGTCATGCTCTGCTTCCAGAGATTTTTAGTAGATTAGCTTAGGAGGGGGGAGGTTAGTGTAGTGAGAGGATGTGTAAGGAGGGAAAGAAGAGGGGGTGAGAGGATGGAAAGAAGAAGATTAGCCTGGAGTAAGGCATGAACATAACCAGGCTTTATTTAGATGTTCTTTTAGGGAGGTTTTAAAGTGAGGCAGGCTAGGAGTTAACCTGATGTTAGATGGAAGCGTGTTCCATAATTTGGTGCTCAAGTATGAGTAAAGGTTTCTGGAGGGTTTGTAGATTTCAAGAAGGTGTTTGTCTTTGGATCAGAGTGTTCTGTTTTGGTGTGGATCCTTCAACAGTTCTCAAACACTGTGAGATCAACAGATATGTATGCAGCCCATTTATAGCTAGGACTTTGCTCCTAGATGCCAGGGCTATATAATATTGGATTAGGTTGACTAGGGCAGGACAGGCACTGGGCTTGTAAAATATTTTGTGGACTGTAGTTAATTGTGTATACGTAAGCTGGTTTTGCTAGTTCGAGCCAGTTTAGTTCTTTTAGTGGTGTACAGTGGTGTGTGTATGGTAGCTGGAATTAGTTACAGACTTACTATTTTATTGTAGCATTGTCCCATTTCTTTTCTTGGTGGAGTTTTGTAGATTGGTTGGTATACAGAAGCCCTAGAAAAGGGATGGAAGCAGGAAGGTTTTTGACAGGGAGGTCTTGGTGAGTGTGATAAGAAATTGTCTGTTTCTGCAGAGGAGTGCTAGTTTTATATGAGTTTTATTGATGTTTTGTTGAATGTGAAGGTCAAAGTTGAGTTTGTTATCGATAATAACCCCTAGGAGTTTAGTTTCTTGTATGTTTTCTATGACAGTTTTGTCAGCTGCAAGAATATTAAATTGGTCTGGGCTGAGCGGTGTATTCATAGGTTCATAGGTGTGTACTAGGCTAATGGCCCTGGAGCCTTTACAAGCCTAGCCCATAGGATTACCCTGGCATCATGCCACCAGACCTTAGTTCCTAGTGCCTCTGTCGGGCAGAGCCACTGGAGTGATCCCAGGGATTAATTTTCTTATTTCCCATCCACTCATCAAGATTTCTCTTGAAGAGGGCCAGTGAGGTGCTCTGCTTGACAGGTATGGACAGTCTCTGGGTTATGAACCTGTCCCTCCAGAATGTTCTGTTGATTGCGGTAATGAAGCTGGCCTCTGGAGCGTGTGGTGCGGAGGGATTGGGATTTCGTTATATGCAGCATTTCTAACAGAGTTGGGTCAGACATGGCTTTGTAAATCAAACAGAAATTGCCTCCAATTAGGCGATATGAGACAGAGAATAGTTGGAGTTTTTTTGAATCTGTCCATTCTGTCCATATAGGACAAGTGTTTAAGGCCTAGGATCCTCTGTGAGGTACGTTTGTGGCCTCTCCAGTTGTTGCAGGTGTCTAGTGAGGTACATGCCAAATGGGGCATTATACCCGATTGGCCTAATGAGGGAAGAGTAGAGGGAGGCATTTACCTATTTCTTCCTGGATGCAAACCCCTTAGTAATGAGATGTGCCACATAGAAGGACTTTCTGACAACAGTGGCAATGTGGTGGTCAAAAGTGAGGTTGCTGTCAACCTGTGTTCCCAGATCTCTTATAAAGCCTTCTGTGTTCAGTGGACTGCCATCAATGTGGTAATTCAAGGGAACCGGGTTTTTCCCAAGGGGGGTGATGACACATTTTTTGGCATTGAGCTTAAGGCCATGGTTCTGACACCAGTCATTGGCGTCATTGAGGACTTTCTGTAGGATCTCAATCACTTGGGGAGTTAATAATAGCTCCCAACTTGCAATCGTCTGCAAATGTTGTCAGCAAGAGCCCCTTCGTGTTGGCCTGGACTTCAGAGAGGTATATACCAAACAGGAGAGGACCCAGGCCCGAACCCTGTGGGACTCCATTCGTGACTAGTCGGCAGTCTGACGTGGAGTCAGGTACTTTCACACTGTGGGTTCTATCTGTGAGCCAGTTTGCAACCCACCTAGTGATATAGGGGTTGATGCCTAGCTTAGTGAGTTTTTCTATGATTCCTGAGTTGGGAATGGTATCAAAGGCCTTGGCCAAATCAAGGTAGGCTGTATGAACCACCTTACCTTCATCCACAGCTCTAGTGACTGACTCAAAGAAGTCAACCAAGTTGAGCAGGTATGATCTACCCTTCACAAAACTAAACTGTGTATGATCCAGAGTTTGGAGTTTCCTTATATCCTTATTTATTAGGTCCATGATGATGCGTTCCATAGCTTTGCATACCAGACTCGTCAGGCAAATTGGGTGATAATTCTCGGCGTCTGTAGTCACTCCTCCTTTGTGGAGAGGGATGACTGTAGCAGTGCACCATCTGGTAGGGACAAAGCCTGAGGTGAGGCTGTGACTGAACAGGGCACACAGAAGAAGTGCCAGTTCACTCTGTAGTTCATATAGAACACAGCTGGGGATATTGTCAGGTTCCACAAAAGCTGTATTCATGGCCTTGGACAGTGCTGTTTTAATCTGTGCAGCAGTAATACTGGGTGCCTGACAATCTACTGGTATTGTGATTTGTCCTTTGGGGGGGGGGGGTAAAGTTAGCACTGAATCTGTCAGCCAGTATATTGGCGATATCTGTTGGCTCAGTATAGGAGGTACCATTGTGCAGCAGCTCAGAGCAAATCTGGGTATTGCAGTGAAGATTCTTTACATGACTATAGAAGGCCTTGTGGTTGTCTTTACTATCTGCTGCAATTCTGTTTTCATAGCTAGCTTTAGAGGATTTGATGAGGGATCTCAACCTTTTGTTGAGGCTGATAAGGGAGTTTTTCCAGTCTTGGGACTTGCCTTATTCCGCATCAGTTTCCTCCTTCTGTTGTAGAGTTTGTTTAAGGCAAGGGACCACCAGATTGGCTTCCTTTTTTTTTTGAGGAGAGCGTCTTGGTTCTATTGGGTAGGGCGAGATCCATGCATTTGTGTATGTGTTTGTAAGGGTCATTGGTGTATGATTCAGCAGTCATGCGAATATTCTCCATTTGCATGGATGCCGTGAAGTTAGCCACCTCTGTTTTTAGGAGCCCAAAGTTAGCTTTGGAGAAGTTTTCCATGGTAGTTACCTTTGTAGGGGGGGGGATGTGGATTTCCAAGGTGATTAGTTTGTGCTCGAATCTAACCAGGAGGGGCTGACTATTGGTGTAGAGCAATGGTCGCCCATGTTAGTAATGACCAGGTCAAGGATGGTGCTACCTCTAATGGGGGTAAGAACGAGCTGGTCCACAGCATTAGAATTAATGAATTCCAGAAAGCATTGGGCAAGTGTATTGGTACATGAGAAGTTTTCCCAGTTAACGGAGGGGTAGTTGAAGTCACCCAGTATGAGATTGTTAGGTTCCACCCTAATATTCTCTAGGGTACTTGGGAACATGGAGTGTGAGTCTTGGGACATGGTTGGGGGCCTATAGCAGGCTACAACCTGAATTGCTGTCTTAGATTCATAGGTGTGTACTAGGCTAATAGCCCTGGGGCCTTTACAAGCCTAGCCATAGGATTACCCTGGCATAGTGCCACCCGACCTTAGTTCCCAGTGCCTCTGTTGAGTAGAGCCACTGGTGTTATCACCAAGGTGAATTTTCTGTTTCCCATCCACTCATCAAGATTTCTCTTGAAGAGGGTCAGCGGGGTGACCTGCTTGACATGTATGGTTTCATAGGTTCATAGGCTGGTACTAGGCTATCGGCCCTAGGGCCTATACAAGCCTAGCCATAAACATTCCCTGGCTATTTCTTCCCACAATATTTACTTCCCTGGACCCCTGTCTGTTCCATAGCATGGGCAGTCTCTGGGTTATGAACCTGTCCCTCTAGCATGTTCTGTTAATTGTAGTAATGAGTTTGAGGTCTCTGGAGCGTGTGATGTGGAGGGATTGGGATTTCTTTAGATGTACCATTTCTAACAGAGCTGGGTCAGACATGGCTTTGTAAGTCAAGCAACGATCGCCTCTAAGTAGGCAATATGAAACAGAGAATAGTTGGTGTTTTTTGAGTCTGTCCATATAGGGCAGGGCCTAGAATCCTCTTTGTGAGGTACTTTTGCAGCCTCTCCAGTTGTTGCAGGTGTCTAGTGAGATACATGCCAAATGGGGCATTGTACTCGATGATAGGCCTAATGAGAGAAGAGTAGAGGGAGACAATGACCTCTTTCTTCCTGGATGCAAAACACTTAGTAATGAGATGTGCCACACAGAAGGACTTTCTGACCACAGTGGCAATGTAGTGATCAAAAGAGAGGTTGCTGTCAACCTGTGTTCTCAGATCTCTTATAACATTTTGTGTGTTCAGTGGACTACCATCAATGTGCTAATTCATGGCAACCGGGTTTGTCCCACGAGGAATGACGACACATTTTTTGGCATTGAGCTTAAGGCCATGGTTCTGACACCAGTTATTGGTCACAGTGAGGCCATTCAATGTTAGCTGCACCTGAAGTATCTCAGATGCGTTATGTTGGGCTACTAGTCTGGAGGTGTGCACATCCTTTATGAATATGGCAACACCACCGCTTTTGGAGCTTCGGTCCAAGTTCTCGGTCTGAAAGGTGTGGAATGAGTTAAAGCCTGGTAGTGCAGGGGTGCTTTCTGTTGCCTTGAACCAGGTCTCTGTTACAGCACAAATGTCAATGTTCTCCATTTTAAGGAGTGCTTCGAGCAAGTGCATTTTGAGATCTAGACTTCCAGCATTGAGCAGCATGACTCTCAGATTGCATTTGTTTGCAGCTGTTATGGTGGTAATTTGGTCTTTGGAACACCACCTAAAAAAGGCACTATAGGGGTGGCAAGAGCCTTAGCTAGTATCCAGAAGCCTAGGGTTGACAGATGCAGGCCATCTCTGGTAAAGCATTGAGGTCTGTCAATCATGTCATCCCAGGCAGACAGATACTGGATCTCCTTAGAATGACACCAGAAACGTAGCCAATTGTTGAAATCAATCATTTTCTGCTTGTACTGTGGTATCATTCTGAGTGATGGTAGAATGTTACTCAGGGCCAGGGTCATACCCGCCTGGGCTACATAATCCAAGAGCTCCTCCATGTCTCTTTTCATGTTGTTCAGGGAGGTACGTCTCAGGTCATTCACACCCACATGTACAATGACAGAGTCATAATTGTACCTGTTGTTGAGGGACCTGAGTCCGTGCGTTATGTGGAGGATCGTGCCAACTGACAAGCAGCTGACTGTTACTTTCTCCTTATTCAACCTAGTGAGTGGGACATCAATGTGCCTCACTATCAAGTCACCTATGACTAGTGTGTTGGGCATGCTGTTTTGCCTTAGGGGCTTTGGTTGAGTGGCACACTGTTTAGGAGAGTTATGTGTCTCGTGATTAGTGTTGTGTTGTGGTGGTCGGGTGTGTTTCTGCCTTGGAGGTCTCTGCTGTTTGGGTATATTTTTATTGACAGCCTCCGTGAAGGTGGGTGTGTGGTTTGTTTTTTTAGGTGAAGGCAGTGCTGGTGTGTGTTCTGGAGGGCTATGTTGTCCATGTAGTGTGGTGCAAGTGTTGACCTTCTCCTCTTGGTCAGCTGGTCCGGTCTTGGCTGGAGAGTGCTTGGCTTCTAATATGGATATATAAGTGCATCTCTCACAAGTCTGAGTGTTGGGAAGTAAGATGAGAGGGTTGTCAGTGTACATGAGGCAGTTGCTACATGCCTCAAGATGCCCAAGTTCACCAGTTTAATAGGAGAATGCACAGGGAACTGACCTTTAGACATGCCTGGAGGGGTGGGCATTAATAAATACTGGATCTGTTTCCTTGTAGAACGTTTAATGCTGGTAGCACTTTTGTGTGCTACAATGATTGCTACAAGAAGTCTGGTAAAATGTTAAACTAATAAGATAGTAAAAGTGCAGGAGAGGAGAGAACTAGCACTTCTAAGGGAAAAATAGAAGAGCAGACTTTGGCACCATTCAGAAGCTTTCAAACAGTCCTGGATACAGCAAATTTGTATCTGGACTACATTAGCTACAGGAAAGGTGGCAAACAAGCGTAGATGTGGACTTTTGAAAGAGACTGAAAAAACTGCCCAAACAGCCAATAAGCTAAAATTTCTGTGCCAGAAACCAATCCTCCTGTGGTAGACAGGCTACCCAGTACTTACCACTCCCACTGATAAGCTAGAAGGCTTCACTCCAACACAGAAAGGCTGGGGGGGGGTGCTCAGAAGCTTATAAATAGTCCTGGAGACAGCAAATCTGTATCTGGACTAGACTAGTTACATGAAAGGTGGGAAGCAATTGCAAATACAGGCTTTCTTGTGGTGAAAGACTATAATCTTGTTTTGTGGGGGGATTAGAAAGGGTTGGGAGATTGCCACTCATGATTCAGTGGCTGTAAATGATTGCTGCATTTTGATTAGTAGTTATGGGAGAGTACGAGTGGCGCAGATTAATGTTGAGTCATCTGCATGTTAGATTAATGTTCCAGGAGAAGAAGCAGTACATAGGTTGTTGGACATTGTGACGTCATCAGATATGTATGCAGCCTGTTTATAGCTTGGACTTTGTTCCTAGATGCCAGGGCTGTTTTCAGTATTAATTTTAGTCTTCTGAAATATTTCCTTAAAAGTGTTATTTGCATTTGTTTATGTTTTAGTGTTGATCCTTTATCATTTCCCAAATATTTACACTCCCTCCTGCTCAAATTCCTTTATATCACATTCTTATCTCAGACTGATACTTTCTTGGTTCTCAGCTTTCCTGCTTTAATTAAAGGTTGCTTTTGCACATTTATCAAGACCAAATAACATTCTTATATCATCTGAGAAAGTTTTGATGACTTGCAGTTGTGCTTTCAGTTCCTAATCTGATCAACTAACAGTTTCAAATCATCTAGAAAAAGAAGATGAGAAATCTTTACACTTTGTTGTTTTCTGGGAGCCAAATTATAACCATGACCTAGTCTGTTAAGTAGACAGCTTAATGAGTTAAAGGCAAGACAAAAGAGCAGCGGTGACAAAGAATCGCAATCAAAACAAACAGCACCACAATTACCTGTTCTAAAGACTTAAATCTTGCCTGTGATATAAATAGCACCTGCTGAAGAGATAGGTATGTATCCCAGAGACTACCCCGTCAATGGAACAGGCTCCCCATCCATGTGAAGCAAAGTGCCTCTCTAACCCATTTCAAGTGTAGCTTGTATAATTGGATGAGAAACCGGAAATTCATCCCTGGTGTGGCACCTATGTCTCTCATTTACAGGTAAACTGTAAATGGTTCATCTGCCAGGCCTATGCTTACACTTAGCAATGGTATCAGAACTTGTCAGAGATTTGGGATGCATGGCTAGGCTTAAAAAGGCCCTTGTGTTTATTAATCTAGTAAACACCTATGTCTTTGAATGTTTATCCCTAGGATAATAATTTGTCCTTCATCATGGCTTAGCTGCAAAGTGGTTTGCCACTGTTTCAAGGTCACTATAATGTAATTGATCAATGTAGGGTCTATCTTATACAGCTGTAAGCACTCTTTTATCACTGAATGCGGGATGCTGTCAAATACTTTTTTGTACTCTAACCAACTTACTGTTATGAATGTACAAGTTAAAGCTTTTCTACACTATCCCTTTGGTGATAGCTTGATCTTTCACTTGTGGGATTCAGACCTCATCTGTGCAATCTGGTCATAACATATCCTAAATTCACAGTACATACAAGTTGTACAATAAAGGATAAATTGTATTACTTATGCAAATATAACATGCACCTCATTTAACTCAAAATAAAGAGGAATTCATACATATTCATAGTAATATATACAGTGAAAAATATGAGGCAAAACCAGGGTCGAAAGGCATACCTCTCAACGAAGATTGCTGACCAAAATGGGGCATGTTCATTTAAATATGAAATTTTACAAGACAAAATGTCAGTGCAAAGGGATGGACTTCACATTTTTTGTCATAACATTTTGCTATATTTAAAATGTGAGATGCTTGTATTGTTTCATTGTGCATCACTGTGTTCATAGGTTCATACTAGGCTATCTGCCCTAGGGCATTTATAAGCCTAGCCAGAGTATGTTTGGCTTTCGCCACCCATTTTAAATTAATTTTGCTATGCCCTTTTTCGAGGTTAGTATACTGTGCCTCTGTCTAACAGTGACACAGAAGTGATACCTGGGGTAAATACAAAATAATTGCTTTGGGCAGCTATTAATGGAAACTTTGAAATACTTTTTCTCCTAAAATTTCAGGACATTTGCAACTTTCCTATTTGTTTACAAGAAGCAGCTGACCAAAGAGGGACAGGTGGTAATCCTAACTGTCCATAAGTTTGCATAATGTCCAGACTTTTAACGCGTACCTCTGGTCTGTTCCTCATAAACTTTGTAGTTTTCTGGTAAATCATTGAGGACTGAAGGCCCTAAATAATAACGTGCATTTAAGTTTCACACTGGGAGGTGCTGCAGTAGCGTTGTTGCCTCGCAGTCAGACGCTGTCCGGTTCCATTCTCAGCTAGAGCGTCTTCTGCGTGGAGACGTGCATGAATGGGCGTACCTCCATTGCAGGTTGTGCGTCATGGCTGGTAACTCGGCACGTAAAAATCAACTACCAATCATTAGCGGACCGGAGTTCAGCTGTGGCCACCCCTAACGGGGAAAAGCCGAAAGACGCAAAAACTTGACATACTTCAGATAATGCATGCTAATGCAAGTGATATTATTCCAGTATCTACCTACGTTTATAAGAGCGATATCTGAAAACTGACCCTGTCTTTGGGCATTTCTCCTCCAGTTTGGCTTTATCCATGATTTGTGCGCTAAGAATTACCCTTGGTATATCGGCTTACTTACCAAACTTCTGTATACTACTACTACACCCACGTTCACATACGGAAACATGGTAAAAGTAAAGTACCTCACGCTCATAGCCGTAAAAGTCACTCACGATTGGCTCAACACCTCCGACTACACAATTTTGTATTTAAAACGGTAGGGAATAATAACATTTCGTGTAACTGTGCTGCCGTTGCCCACTGAGTAAAGCAAAAAATATATCGTCTTAACAACTCAAGCCGCTCTTCTTACCCTTACAACACGGCCACTCCCACCCGTAGTCATGCGCTGGAGAAGGTAAACGCGTTTTTGCATCCTGCAGTTTGTCATGCGCTAAGGCGTAACTTTGTGGAAGTTTTCAGTGCGGTGATGTTACTTGGAGTAGGATTTTTTACATAAACTGGAGTACGCGACGTAATATGGAGATACCAACGGTAAATTTGAAGGTAAGGACTGCAGGCAGTGGTACTATACACACAGAGTCTTAGATTTCACCTGTGGAGTGATAGAAGGACCTGTCATAATTCACCGGAAACCGAACTGTCTGTTTTGTATGGTTGGGGTAGTTCTCAAACTAGTAGCAGGAGTGTTTATATAAGCAAATATGTCACTCTATACTTCGTTCCTCAACTTTGAATATATGTGGATATTTAAGAGAAGAATTGCAAGTAGAGTGTGGATTTATCATTGGCCATGTTTTTGATTTTGTTTCTTCTTTTATGCGGATTTTTGTAAGCATAGCCAGAACAGTGGGTTGCTCCAGGATGTCCCGACAGGTGGACCGGAGGAGAGATTTGAGGTGTCGTCATGTAAATTAAATTATTTACTTCGCAGGTACAAGGAAGTATGACTGTCGAGTGGCCACTGGGGATGGAAGACAGTGTTGTTTTTAGTCATTTAGAAGCATGCTTATTGCTACACTTACGGAAAGAATTACTTTGCAGGTAAAACTCACAAAGAAGCATATACCTCTCAATCTCTTAGCGCAAGAAATCTGTACAAAGCCATAAATAATGGGGGGACAAAGACCCAAAAATAGGGACAGTTTTAATTACTGCTCTTACAAACTTAGAAACTTGATAGAATAACAAGTTTTGCATTAGCATGTATTTTCTGAAGGGTATGAATTCTGAAACTCAATTATCTGTCATTAATTTCTGACTTCAGTCCTCGATGATTTGCCAGAAAACCACAATTTTATAAGAAATGGACCAAAATTATGAGGCAAAAATCTGGACATTCTGCGAAAATCTGTATGTGATGCAGAACTATCAAGGGACCACTGGAGATTGTGAAAAATTGTCTTTTGTCATTTAGAAGTATATTTATTGCTACTCTTGCAGAAAGAGTTGCTCTGCAGGCAAAGCTCACAAGGAAGTGGAACTCTTTAAGTGGCCACTGGAGATGACAAGCTTTTTTTTTTTTTTTTTTTTTGTTATTTAAATTCCTGTCCCTTGTTACCAAGTTGTGTACCTCTTCATCTTCATGAAACAGTTTAAAGTAGATGGGAGGTAGGCTGCACATCCCAAGTTGTTTCATCTACTCTTGTGCCACAGTTCCTAGGTCATGTGTGACATTTTCTCACATTGCACTGTGCCTTCCAGGAATTCTCCTCTCTTATTGTTCACTTCATATCGGCCAGCTTTGATTAGAGGAAGTACTCGGTGCTTTACTACATCACAACAGATCTTTGGTATGTGCTAGATGCCCTTTCATGTCCTATAGTATACATTTCAAGCTTCCTGGTTTCCAGTGAAATACTCATTTGTGGCTCAAAAATTTGCTCTGTCTCTCCTGAATGCGATTTTTATTTTGTTTTAAGAAACAGTGTTACAATACAGTCAAATAATGATACCAGTTACAGGCCGTTAATTTATACCCCCCCTCCCACAATCTTGTCAACTTTCTTAGTGGCACAAAAATGGGTATCTGTCCCAAGTTATTTTTGGCTTTGTCCCTGATTCTGGAAATGGATTGAAAGCTTATGTGCTAATCAACTGCACCATATGACTAAGCCTGGCTTTATAGTTTGGTGTGCCCCTTTTTGGATGGTACATTAGTGCTGTCTTGCATGTATTAGTGTGTGCTTATGCATCTGACTCAAGGAGTGATAACATAAGAAGGCTCATTAAGTAAAGGTGTATGTATTCTTCCATCCCCTCTTTCTGGAGCACCCAGCCTTAGGGTATTATGTCAGAGGCACTGTTTGTTTAGCTCTTAATTATTTATTTATTTATTTTGTTTGTAGCTGTGCCTGCTGTCTTTCCTCGAGGCTGTGCATCTGAGACAAATGACCCTTCTAACAACTGAGGATTGAGCAATGGGGTTAGTTCCATACCTCTCAACTTGGAAACATCAAAAATCTGGACAAGGCCCATGAAAAATAGGTACAAATATGTACACTGATTAACATACAATTTGCATACATAATTATGTAACCACAGCCACTCCAATGGAATTGTGGGATACTAGCTTTCAAGCACAAACCAACTAACTGATCACCAAAATATGGCACCAGAGTCACCCCGCAGCCAGTCCAATATCCTATTGCTTGGCTATTTCACCCCATTTACCATAAACACATGTGCATACTGCTTTACTTCTACAATGATTATTAGGATTTTATATTTACATTTTATAGCACAATGCACAAACACTAATAGATCTCTGCTAAACAAAAGCAAACAATACTGTCAGAATGAAAATAGACTTAGCATTAAAACTTCTCTGCCCTTGAAACAGCATTGAAACCCACACCACATCCAAAGAAAATGCATCTGGTCCGTGGTGGATAAAGATTGCCTTTGGGCTGTTTTCAAATCATAGGCCCCTTGCACACAAAAACAAGGAACATACATGTGTTCTTTGGTACACCTTCCTGACTTCATTAAATTATATTCCTTGTATAATACAACACACTTGTTAGACTTGGCGCGTATTTTACATTTATTATTTGAACATGTTTCCAGTAGGTAATGAAACAAAATGCATGAACCAATAATGACAAAACTGCCCAATTCAGAACATTTCCATCATAAAACACACTCACACACGCATATATCTATAAAAATAGAATGACAGTAGTGTAAGCCATGGGCATCTTGCACAGCTTCTCAAACTTATTTTAAGTTTCACTTTTTTGCTTGACTTACTCTGATTTGTGTTATCAGACCAACTCAATAGCTGTAAATGCACAACAAAATAAATTAGCCAAACTGCATGTTTTTAAGACTTCAGATTTTAGTCCAAGACCAAGTACTGACAGACCCTCTCCCCTCTCCTATATTCAACCTGAAGCATCAAAACTATCATGGTAATCCAGGTGCGGTTAACTGGTCACTGTTGCTTCTCCACTGTCTGCAGTGGAAAAATGTGTTTTATCTTGAATGCTGGAAAATGTACTGTACTTGTTTTAAAAATATTTTTCTTATAATGCCGCATAGAATATAACTCTGATTGATTTTCTTTTGCTGAATTTGGGTGATTGATATTTTTTGCTTTTTCCACTGAGGCACAGATGCCCTTGTGCATGACATTTTCTCACTTCTGTTGTATCTGTAGCTAAACCCATGACTTACCCCCAAGTATAACAGCACAGTACAGTATAAGCAATGCATCTATATCCTGTGGGAGTAGAACCCACAGCCTTCTGCATCAAAAGCAAGTATTTAACCTGTTATGCTGTTAACAATGCAAGCAGATTCAGCATAAGCAACACTAAACTTCTCTTCCCCTGAAACTATCAGCTCTATGTAAAATACACTCGGCACTCAACTGTATCTTTCAACTTTGCAGCACAAGAAATCTGGAAAAACCCAAAATGTATTGAGGAGGGGACAAAAGCCCAAAAGCATGGGACACATTTTAAACATTGCTTGTATAATTTTGAAAAGGAGCTAGAATGAAATGTTGTGTTACCACCATGCATTTCATTGCCAAGTCTTGAACCCAGGACCCTGTGTACTACAGTCAGAGCAACATACCACTATGCCAAATCAGCAGTTCCCTGAAAGCTAGGAAGACTGAAACTTAAATGGCTATCATTTTCTCACTTCTCACCATAGCTCTCAACCTCTTAGCACAAAAAACCTGGACAAAGCCAGTAATGGGTGAATACAGAATTTGATCCTTACTTCTCACCATAGCTCTTAACGTTGTAGCAAAACAAAAATGGACAAAGTCAATAATGGGGGAATACAGTCCCAAAACAGGGATACATTTCAAATAGGATAAAAGGTTTTGTGTTACCATTTATTTTCTGAAGAATATGAAGTCTGAAATTCAAATGCCTGTCATTATTTAGTGAATTCAATCCTTCACTAATCTGCCACAAATATCCCAAAAAACACAGATTATATGAGGAACAGAACAAAAATATGAGGCATAAATGTGGAATTGGTGGTGGGTAGGGACTTTAGGCTCTTGTTTACCTGTACCCAAGGTACAGAGTTTGAGCCCGAGTACCTCTAGCTACCAGGTGTATTCACCTGGGGCATTTTATACACACACACACACACACACACACACACACACACACACACACACACACACACACACACACAAAATTACTTAACTTTTGGAAAGCTATCTAAACGCTGTCCTCCACACAGCAGCTAAATCTGCAGCATTACTTAACTGTAATGGCTTTTGAAAAGCTAAGTAAGGAACTTAATTCTCATCGTTAAACTCTGTTCTTGCTAAATCTCTGCAGCATTTATCATTCCACAGACATCAGCTAAAAACGGAAAGGAAAGCACAAAACTCTACACACAGCAGCTAAGTAAGGAACTTAACTGTGCAGCATTTCTCATCATTACCTCTTCAGCTTTGAGTTCCATTCCCTTATTCCTGCAGCTTAAACAGAAGTTCCATTCCCTTGTGGCTGGCCAGAATTGAACTCGCGTTATTGTTTGAGCTCAATTCCAACAGGCTGGCAGGCTGTTTCACAGAGCTGACATCAGCTCAAAAAGCCAGAAAAAGAAAATTCAAATAAAACAGCTGGGAAATTCGGAAATTTAAGGGGTGCCACTCGGGAATCATGGCACCCCATTATTTGAACCCCAAAACTCGGTAAAAACTGAGTTATTCAGTACGGTTGGGAGGTATGGTTAGTTCTGTTAAGGTACCAAATAACTTTCTCACGAGACATTTCAGTAGAGAATAGCGATCTCCTTTATTGCACAGTGAAGCACGTATGTGGGAGATTAGGTCCTGTCTCTGTGAACTACAGAATGCTTGATATTTTATACTTTTTTCATTAAAGATATTATTGTAATAATCATAGAACAACCACTGACCAATCAAAAATGAATCCTACAGCATTAATTTTGCCAAAATCTGCTGATTACTTGTTTGACGATCCACAGTGGGCACAAGTTCCAAATTCCATGATAAAACTTTCGACTCAGAACAGAGCTTGTACTTTTCTAATTCAGTCAGCATTTTCTAATATTAGGCAGATACATAATGCAGAACATTCGGGAATCCATATTGTTATGAAAGTGTATCAAAAGTGAAATGCATGTACTAACATCTTGCTTTCTTTCTTTCTCCTTACTCCTCACGCTTTACATTCCCCCCATCTGATGCTGTAAAGTATCACCCAAACCGTAATAGTTTTTTGACTGCACAATGACTTCAAGTTTTCGTTTTTCCCTGTGATCAACTGAACTTTAAGAAGACATGTAGGTAGGTTTTTGTGTGTGTGTGTGTGTGTGTGTGTGTGTGTGTGTGTGTGTGTGTGTGTGTGTGTGTGTGTGCCTTTACTGGAGGATAGGCGCTGGGCTGGCAACTCAACACCATAAAAATCCACTGTCAATCATAAGCGGACTGGTGATCCAGTCTGGCGACCCCTAACCATTAAAAAACAAAAGACAATGACTCAAGTTTTGAAATGAATGAGCATTCATTCTTCACATGCTGTTTTTTCTGTCCATGATATGAACGGTATTTAAACAGTTTCAAAAATAAAGTCTTAGAGCGTATTCTGCATGGAGACATGCATGAATGGGCGTACCTTTGTTGGAGGTTGTGCGTCAGGGCTAGCAACTCGGCACTTAAAAATCAACTGCCAATCATTAGCAGACCGGAGTTCCGCTGTGGCAACCCCTAACCGGAAAAAGCTGAAAGACACAACATTTGCAATTATAACATGCCAACGGTTTGATGAAACAAAAACACGATCTAAATATTTTAAGTAGTCATCAGAAATGCAACTTTTACTTTATGTATTTTAACATCCCCTCAGTCATTTGTGCAACACCTTTTTTCGTCTTCTGTTGTGTTTTGATTTTTATCAATAGTGGTCAGTGGTAATGATTAATTTTTTTCTATCTGCAAACTGACATTACTTCTGCATTCTAATAACTTTAAAATGCGTGCTTTAACCGTGAGAGAAAGGCATGATGTTGTAATTATAATAGGTATAAGCATGATAAACTTTTAAAATTCTTTCTCCCCATTTAGGAAAAAAGGTTGTTTAAAAGTTCCCAAAGGGCATGATCAGCTTGAGTGGCATGTGACTATTCAGCAATTTTCTGAATTATTTCTCGGTAACTAAGGATGGCGGCAGTGTTTATAGACTCACATGAGATTACTAGGCTAACGGCTTAAAAGTCCTTACAAGCCTAGTCAGTATAACCCGATTTTAGCCAGTATATGGTAAGCCTAGCCAATATAATCCAATTTTACCCAATATATATCCCTTGGGGGTAAGAGGATAGCATAGGTTTGTGCCAGTGCCTTGAATATTTTACAGATTGCAACTGTCCATAAGGGACATAAGTGGTATCCCAGGTGTGAATTTGCAGTTCTTCGTCCATTGATCCAAGTATTGTTTGAAGAATGCCGGAGAAGGGTTTTGTTTAATGTGGATAGGAAGCCTGTTCCAAAGAAGGGGTGATCTCTGAAGCACACGTCTGTATCTAACATGTTGTGTTTGAGTTGCTGACTAGGTTTAGATCCCTAGATTGGGTAACCCTCTTGCTGTTTGTCTTACGGATGTGTAACAGCTCCATTGGTGCTAGATATGTGAGTGCATTGTAGTTTAGGCATAAGTCACCCCTTAATAGGCAGTAGGAGACAGTAAAGGGATAGGGCTTTTAGTCTGTCCGCATAGGACAGGTTGCTTGCACCCTGTATTTTCTTTGCAATAAACTTCTGAGGTTGCTCCAGCTGTTGTAAGTGCCTAGTCAAGTGCTGCCAAATGGTGTATTGTACTTGATTATTGGTCTGAGTGCTGAGTACAGTGGGATTATAACTTCCTTGGATCTGGATGCCTTTACTTATAAGCTGTGCCACGAAGAACTTCCTCATCACTGTAGTTTAGGCTACTATCTTTGTTCCTAGATTTCTCACCCGTGAGTCTACTCTTAGGGGTATGCTATTACTGTTGTAATTTGCAGGGGTATGTGACTTCCCAAAGGGTATGATAATGGATTTTTCACATTTAGTTTTAGGCCATGCTTCTTGCAACAATTATTTATGGTTATCTTTGGGTTTAGATGTAGTTTGCCTTAGAAAAGTTCTTAGGTGTGGGGGGGGGGTCTAGTTTTACCTTTATTTCAAGGAAGACTGCTTTGTGGTCTGATCTTATCTTACCAGTGAGGATGTCACACTTGAGGGGGGGGGTGCAGTGCTCTCCCATATTTGTGAGCATCTGAGCTAGGATATTTGTTCCTTTAGTAGGAGTGCAAAGTAGCTGTTCCAGGACATTTGAGTTTACAAAGTCAAGAAATCTTTTGGCCTACTTGTTAGTGGCCATGTATAGCCCCCCCCCCCCCGTTAATGGAGGGGTGGTTAAAATTAGTCATGAGTGTGGTATTGGGCTGGATGATGAGTGATTTGGGTAACTTCAGGTATGATCTATGGGTTTCCTGGTTCATGGTGGGGGAACCTGTAGTTAGCAAGAATATGGTAATGGATTTGTCTCATGGTTGGTTGGGCATGGAGTAGCTCAAGTATGTCACATTGCTTGATGTGTTCCTCTTTTATGTAGATATATACACCTCTGCTTTTTGTGCTTTCATGTTGAATGGGTGGTCAGAACGTATGAAAGGCATTGTAGCCATGCACTGCCGGATTGCTTTCTGTGGCTTTGAACCATGTAGCAGTAACTGCACAGATGTCAGCATTCTCCAGAGTGAGTAGAGATTCTAGGGAGTGCACTTTCTGAAGGTTTGTCTGATTGGCAGTACCTAAAAAAGGCACTGTAGGGGTGGATAATGTTTTGGCCAATATCTGAAAGCCTAGTGGTGACAGGTGAAGTCCATCCCT
This sequence comes from Protopterus annectens, assembly GCF_019279795.1. Taxonomy (NCBI): domain Eukaryota; kingdom Metazoa; phylum Chordata; order Ceratodontiformes; family Protopteridae; genus Protopterus; species Protopterus annectens. The sequence continues at coordinate 359,891,487 of NC_056726.1, read as the reverse complement.
GGCAAAGCAGCAAGACCTGTCAACCATATGCTGTCAGGTTGACAAGTATTGGGCCCCTTTAGAATGACACCAGTAGTTAAACCAGTTTGTTAAAGACAACTATTTTCTGTGTTATCTGGAATAAAAGGGCAACAACATTTGGATGAGTGCACACGTAGTCCCTTTAGAAGCATGAAGAAAGTCAAGTGCCATACGGTTGGTACCACACTGCACATTGAAGTCATACTTCTCAACCACTAAGAGCAAGAAATCTGGACAAAGACATAAAAATGGAGGGGACAAAGACCCAAAATAGGGACACATTTTAAATATTGCTGTTACAAACTTAGAAATTTGATTGACATGTTTTGCATTAGTGTGAATTTTCTGAAGGGTATAAAGTCTATAACTCAAATGTCTGCCATTATTTTCATACTTTAGTCTTCAATGATTTGCCAGAAAACCACAATTTTATGAGAGAGACCAAAAATATGAGCCAAAAATCTAGACATTCTGCGAAAATCTGTACAGTTGAGAGGTATGATTGGAGTCAGTTCTTGGGTTATTAAATTACTGGACTCTACAACTTAATTCCAAGAGCTTGGACAGCTTGCTAAGCTCCTAGATGAACTTCATCACTCCATAAACAGGTACAGTACCTGTCCCAGAAATGACCCCATCACCAAGATCCATGTGGACAAGACCGTTAAAAGCATTTTTTGGGGTCTATATCAAAATATCGAATGGTGAAAATAGCGAAGCCCCGGAACATCGAAATCATACCTAGGGCAAGATTTTAGTGGGCCATTCCATGGCTTTGCTATTTCCTCCACTGTGGTGCAAGAGTTACGGACCTTAGGGTTAGGGTGCGTGTTGAGGTAAGTGGATAGTTAGTAATGTATGCATGGTGTAGTATAGGGTTGTGTTTTGTTAACTGTATGTGTGTCTGTATTAATTAGTTTGTGTATAGATTTGTAGGGTATGTGTGCAATAGTTACGGACCTTAAGATTAGGGTGCAGGTTAAGGTAAGTGGATAGTTAGTAATGTATGTGTGGTTTAGTGTGGGATTGGGTTTTGTTAAATGTATGTGTGTGGTTTATTTATTTTGGTGTGCTTGTGTTGGGTGTATGTTTCTCGGAACAGCAAATTTTTTCCCTGTGAAAAAAATCGCTATTCTGAGCGTTCAATGTTTTCAGTATTCAAAATTCCAAGTTCGAATATATGGTGTTCGACATTTTGGAATTTCGAATATATGATATAGACCCTTTTTTTTTTTTTTTTTTTTTTTTTGCACAGCATTATGATAAATCCAGGAGGTTTCTATTTTTCTATGTGGGTTAGGAATGTCTTTAATGTCTTTCGTATGATGACTATTACAAATCTTTCCTTCTGATAAAGCAGTTGTATGTCAAGTAACTGGAATAACATGACCTACATAACAATAACCAGACCAGTCTGTAGGTAACCAGGGATAAGCTTGATTTCCTATAATGTAATTTTAATCGGGCAATGCTGCCATGTCTTAACCTCCAGCCCCAGGATAGATTTTCCAGGTAAAATTGCAAGAACTAATTCCAACAAAAAGTGTTCGATCTTTGCAGCTGCAAAGTGTCCATTAACATTCATTGACAGTTGAAGTGGTGTTAGTGTAATAAAGGGAATAGAAACATGTCTATTCTTTCAAATTTTATCAAGAAAAATCAGGTGAAATGCAGTGTAAAGCTCTAAATTGATCTCTGGTATAAGAATTAATGGAATACCAGCATCATGTATACTAGGAATATGTGCACAAACCCAGCATTTGCTAACATTGAGAGTCTGTGCACATGTATGCAAGGCAGCAGAACAAGTATTAGAAGGCAAGATGCCATTCAGATGCTGTCATTTCATTATAACCTAATGCCTGTGTCTGTTTTTAGCACAGCATGTATGTCTATTAAGAATTGATTCATTACTTAAAATTCCAGTAGTCACACAGGATGACACACTTGTGGTTCCAGATAGGAAAAGCAGGCAAAACAAAATGATGGTAAATTCACAGTAACTGTAGTGATGATCGAGCCGTAGGAAAAATAAGCATGTTGGAGATGTACAGGGTTTTGAAGAAACTGTAAATAAGTATGTTGGGTGGACCGTCCATTATACAAATGAAAATCACCAAAAAGTAGTCTATTACCAAGGGATTTTATCAAAGGTAATTTCGAAAAGGAATGTTTCCTAGATAAGGCAGTATCTAAACTGGTGTCCAAAAAGCTGGATGAATCAGTAATGTTGGAATTTAAAGCAAGAAAAAATGTTGTCATGTTTAAGGAAAATCATGTGATGTTGAATCGGACCAGGATGAGGTAGCAGAACATCAGGATTTAACTTCCCAGTCTGGTAGCAAAGATCCGATTTGGGTGGTGCATTTGGAATTGAGGTGGATGGCAAGCAGTGTGCAGTTGGTTCCGTATTTGGTTTGGATGGCAAAACATCAGTGACCATCCCTTCCAGATGCAACAGTGTCCCTGGTTTGTTGTCTGGCTCTGCTGGTTCACATGGTCTGATTTCAGCGGTGTCTCTGTTGTACTTGTCACAAGGGAGGGTCTTCTTGAGATGCGACACATGGATCCAAGTGGGAAGGCCCTCATAATGGATGGCAGTAGCATTTATGAGAAAAACAAGTATGGTCCTTTCCATCTGGGGTCAAGTTAAGCAAATTTCTTCAGGAATGCAGTTTGATGTATACAAAGGCTCCAAGCTGCAGGTCATGATGATCCTGTTCTTTTGGTCACTGGTTTGCATGTAGAACAAACTATGGTATTTCTGCAAAATAGAACACAGGGATTTACAATACGAAATGTGGTTTCTTCAATATCTTGCAATTCTAAATTCTTAAGGAGATGGGTAGTAAACATTCCCGTGGGTCTGCCCATTAGGATTTCCTGAGGGGACAATTTTCTAGGGAACTGATTGCACTTCTAATACTAAATAAAACTAAATGCAATGCTTCTGGCCATGTAAGACAATTTTCCTCACGAACTTTAGCTAATCTTATGTTAAATTGCTGTTGGCTCTTTCCACTATCCCTGAAGCCTGCAGTCTGTAGGGACTGTGGAATTGCAATTTAACAGTTAAAATCTTGCTAAGTTGCTGTATTACTTCAGTAGTAAAATGGGAGCCCTGATCAGACTGAGTACAACAGGGAATACCAAATCTAGGAATACATGCTGTCAAGATTTTTTTTCTTGCTACTGTGTGCACATCATTATTAACACACAGATGTGCTTCTATCCATCCAGAAAAAAGAAATGTAAGTTACAGCAAGGACATAAAGGAATTTCTGCACTTGAAGAAGTTCAGTACAGTTCCACAGTCCCACTGCAAAGAGCAGAAGGGTCCCCAAGGTTTTTTCAGTGATTGAACAGATGCAGGTACTGATTTAGACACATTATGTTCTAAACAAACTACACAGTTAGCTACAAAATCACTGAGCAGCTTCTAAGAGAAGAAGGGCATACCAGTCAGTAGAAATTTGTTTTATTAATCCATTTTTGCCAAAATGGAAAGGAGGATGGTAGTTTTCTTACCAACTGATTTAAGAAATATACTGGGGATGCTAGCCGACCATCCAGATGGTGCCACAAAAGGTCTGGAGAGGGACCGCAGCCATTGCTTATCTACCTCCTTCTCTGAGTTCTCTGTCCGATCTTGAAAAGACAATACCTCCTGTAAAGAAAAGTCCTTATTTTCATTCAGTTGCCGAAAAAGTATAGCCTGAATAGGAGGTCTTGTCTTAATTTTTGCACAAGTATTATCTCTTGTAACAAAAGAATTATCTGTCCTATGTGCGGCATACTTTACCACCGCAGTCTCCCCTGGTAATAAAGCATCTAACAATTCATTAACAAAAAAGCATTTTTAATAATTGTCCCTGCTGATGTTAAGTAACCCCTTTCCTTCTAAAGTGTACTAAAATCATGAACTACTCTGTAAGCATGACGAGACTCTATAAAAATTGTTTCTTACTGATATATGCTAATCTTGTAGGCTTCAGTTATAACTACATTCTCAGCTCCTTGAGCAGGCACATTTCCATGTAATTGTCCAGTTAATTAAATTCTGTCTTGTGTGCAAATGGAAAAGGCTGCTCCATGTTCACCATCATTTCCTCGAACACAGGCCATCTATGAAAGAATTAGGTCTGGGTTCTGTAAGGGAATGTCTTTCAAATCTAATCTAGGAGGATGCACAGTGTTAGTAACAATTACACAGTCATGTGGGTTCTCTTTTGTCTGCTGTAGGGATTAAAGATGAAAGGTTAAGTGGTGAGGATCAAACAATCTGTAAAGAAGGGTTAGTAAGTAAAGATAATTCAAATTTAGACAGCTGTGCTGCAAATAAATATTGCATTTTAGTCAACAGTTACAAAGCTTCTACAGAATATGGAATTGCCACTCAGTCTTGTGCCCTGAAGTCAATGCAGCCACCATGTCTACTAAGATCACTGTCACAGCCACTGCGTTAAGGACTGCAGCTACAAGATCAAGATTATACTGAAATAAGCAGCAGGTCTAAAACCATCATTTTGGCATTGTGCTAACAATCCTAATGCTACTTTCATTCCCTACAAAACAGAAAAAAAATATTTTAAGAGTAATCTGGCAACCCAACTGCAAGAGGATTAAAAGCAATGTTTTGAATTGTACAAATGCTTCTTTATGATAATCCTGCCAAGGTAAAGATTTGGGGATGTCTTTCTTTAATAATTCTGATGGAGGTTTCACTACTTCTGCATAGTTAGAAATCCACTGTAGACAGTAACCTGTTAATACCAGAAAAGCTTGCAGCTGTTTTAATGTAGTAGGGCATTATTCAGTTTGGATTGCGACAATATGTGATGACAAAAATCTGTCTAGCTCCCTCTGAAATAAGATGCCCCAAGTACTGAACCATTTCCAGTGATTTCCATAACTGCAGTTTGTCTTTATTAACCTTAAGTCCTATTTTTTCTGAGTCAAAATGAAGATAGTGTCATGTTTACAGTCATATGCAGCTCTTGAAGATAAAAGTAAATCTGCAGTTTGAATCAAAAGTATGTGCAATCCAACGTAATCTTGCCTCTCTGGCTTTGTCTCCAAACCTTCCAACCTGGGCTGACCCTCTAATTTATACTTATTCCTAATCCTGTCCATCCTCGTCACACCCAGTGCAAATCTTAACAACTTCAATTCTGCCACGTCAAGCTCTGACTCTTGCCTTTTTGTCAATGCCACTGTCTCCAACCTGTATAACATAGCTGGTCTCACTATCCTCTTGTAGACCTTCCCTTTCACTCTTACTGGTACTCGTCTGTCACAAATCACTTCTGACACTTCTCCATCCTGCCTGTACTCTCGTCTTCACCTCTCTTCCACACTCACCATTACTTGAACTGTTGATCCCAAGTACTTAAACTCGTTCACCTTCGCCACCTCTACTCCCTGCATCCTCACCATTCCTCTATCCTCCCTCTCATTCACACACACACATATTCTGTCTTAGTCCTGCTGACCCTCATTCCTCTTCTCTCTAGAACATATCTCCACCTCTCCAGGGTCTCCTCCACCTGTTCCCTACTCTCACTACAGATCACAATGTCATCTGCAAACATCATAGTCCACGGGGACTCTTGTCTGATCTCATCTGTCAACCTGTCCATCCCATTCTTACCTTCTACCCAGTCTAATGTATGGCTCTGAGATTCTTACAAATCTCAACTCATCCCTCCTGACTACATTCGAAACTACCTATTACAAGGTGTCTCATTATGCTGCTCAGCAAACCTACACATCCCATCACTGCATCTCTTTAAAACTTCTAAACTGGTTAGAACTACCCCACCAACTTCTCCTCCATCAGCTCCAGATCTACTGTCCAGCTCTATCTCCACTCATCTGGCACTACTCTCCCACCAGACAACCACAAACTTCAGACCAAAATTTGCTCCGTATCTACAAACCCAAAATCAAATTTGGATGCAACATCTATAGTTACCACCCTGCAATCGCCTGGAATAAACTTCCTCTAGATATTAGGACCCTCACCAACCCAAAACAATTCAAGGCTCCTACCAAGGACTATCTTATAAATCACTGGTCATGCCACTGCACACAGCTGTCTTAACTTTCTTTCTGTCTCAGCCCTCCATCCAACCTATCCTCCTTAACAATTCTCACTCTCTCTTCCTATCTGTCCTGAATCTTCCTTAACTTCTCCCTTCATTTAGCTACCTAACAAATGCTAAAGAAATTCCCCTTACAACTATTAACAAGTAGCTGTACTGACCTGATTCAACTTACTCTCATACCTTCCATGCTTTTGTAGCCTCTTTCCCTTCCCTTCTCTTCTCATCCCATCTTATTTTCTTTAGCTTCTGATGCATGCCAGATCATGTGTTCTGCATATATTGTACTTACTACATCATGCCTTGTAAATTACAACTGCTTAATAACTTTTATATAATGAATATTGCTTATCTATTTGCAATTGTTTTGTGTTAACATAATGGAGCTTTTCTCCCTGGGTCTCTGCTGAAAAAGGGCTTTCTGTTCAAACAGACAAACCTGGTCAACAAATGTAAAATAAATAACTATTTTAAATACCATGAAGGGATTGTTTTAAGATTTAGTTGCTGTAGTCAGGGGTGATAATAGGTAAGAGGGGAAACATAAAAGAAGTAAGGAGTAATGAAGTTTAGAGAGAAAGGAGAGTAAGGATGAGGGCAGTAAGGGTGGAGACATGAGGGTTTAAAAGTTGATGAGAAGTAGAGAAGAAGGTTTAGCAGGGTCTGGGATGGTAGGTAGGCAGGATGAAGATATGTTTACAATGTTCAAGGAGGATGTTTACAGTGGCATGTCCATATGTTTACTAGAAAGTCTTTAAGAGCATTTTTGAATTCTTGAGGATGGCTTATATTTCTAATAGATAAGGAAAGTTTGTTCCAGGAGAGGGAAGGAGAGTAACTATAGAGATTTTGTCCAATTAATATTTTTGGCTTGTAAACTTCTAGCAGATTTTGGTCAGAGCTTCTGAGGGTCCTGGGAGGAGTGTAGAGGGAGATAAGTGAGGAAATAAATAAACAGGGAAGTAAATAATGTGGGAAGCAATAGCCAGGGAATTGTTATGGCTAGACTTGTATAGGCCCTAGGGCTTGATAGCCTAGTACCAACCTATAAATATTAGGGCAGAAGGAGTGTTTGTAGGTGATAGAGTGAATGATCTGGAGTTGAGGGAGAAGCAGTTGGTGTGGGAATCCTAACCAGTTTAAGGTCTTGAGTGAATGACAGTAGTGAGAATTAGAGGTTTCATTGGCAGCAAATCTGGCAACTTTATTGTAGGTGGATTCCAGTTTAGTTACGAGAGAGGACTGCAGGCTGGTAAGGATTTGTGAGCTGTAGAAGAGATTAAGGAGAAGGTAGGCATGGGTAAGGCAGAGTTGAGATTCATTAGTTAGGAATTTTTTATTTCTGTAAAGCAGGCCTAGTTTTTTTTTTTTTTTTTTTTTTTTTTTTTTTTTTGATGCACTGGAGCACATGAAGGTCAAATTTGAGTTGGTCATCTATGATGGTTCCTAGTACCTTAGTATGAGTTTCTACCATGTTAGTAGTATTGTTAAATGATGTAATAGAGAAGGATGATTTGAGGTGGGTGGGTGAGGGATTTAGAAAGGAATAGCAAAAGTTTATTTTTGGATTTAGTATTAGCTGGTTATGAGAGAGAGCCAGTTTTCAATAGAGTTGAAGGATTTTTGGGCAAGGGTATTCAGATCAGAGAAGTTATCAGAGATGGTGATGAATGAGGGAGTTCAGAATGTTTCAATAGGTCAACAAGTTAGAAAGGACCACTTAATAAAGGAGAGAATGCTATTGAAGGCATCAGGGTGGAAGGTGGACAGTCTGCAGCATTCTTTAAATGTATATAGTCTGGAGTGGTGGGGAGACTGTACTTTAATTGGTGAGGGGGTCACTTAATGAGTCAGGTAATGATTCGGGGTAGTAGTATTTGTATGGATCAGAAACTGTTATCTAGTCTATAATAGAAGTGGAATTAGTTGGTTTATTAATATGGGAAGGAGTTGTGAGTGACTTAGTTGTGAGAAGCCGTGTAAGTTAATGCAGGAGCTAGGGCTGTTTGAGGTCAGTGATAGCCAATTGATGTTGACGTTTACTAACAAATTACTCAGGTTAATAATTACTAACAAATACACAGCATAGTTTTTGATCTGCCCATAGTACAACCCTTCCTAACTTTTCCAGATAACACAAATGAAGCCAGGGACAGATGTAAACTTATATATTTCGTATTCCTTGACTTTATCAAAATCTTTCAAAGCCATGTCTCATACAAACTGTCCACGATGGGCATTTCATATCCTACTCTTCAGTTGTTTATTAATAACTTGCGTGAGCGCTACCAGGCAGTCAAATGTCACCTTTATTTGCCTTTCAAATAGAAAATTTAGAAAAAAAATTACACAAAATGTGTCTATTTCAAGAAAACGGGCTCTATAGCCACAAACTTCTTCTTAAACCAAAGAAAATCAAACTACTTTATCCCCCAAAATCACATACCCATGGAAAACATAACTTTAAAAAACACATCTCTAAACAAGACTCCAATTGATAAAGAATCTCATACCAAACAGCTGGGAATTGCAATAGAAGACCATATCAGATATGACCTCCACATAAAGAGCAATATAAAAACAAAACTGAACAGAAAAGGAAAAAAATCTAGGAATGCTTTACATAGAGCCAAATAATTCCTTACTGCATCACTGAGTCACTCTTCCCACTACATACCCAATCCCATTTCTGTTATGTAGCTCTCCCTTACTGACTAACGTTCAAGCCATCCTAAAATCTAAAGCAGAACAGTGTTAACAACAAGGTAGCTAGATCTGCAGCATATACAACTCACAGAACATATCACTCTTCTGCTTTTACAAAACTGTAAATTGGATAGAATTATCTCCCCAGCTAAATTATTTCCAACTTCTCTTAACACATATAAAATTATACATATAATCCCACTTCCTGCCCATGTGCAAGTACATTTTGTCACCACTACCTCCCATATAGTTACCTTCAAGCTTTTGACAAAAATCTACTTGACATATATAAGGCTTACAAAAACTGCAGCAAAAGTCTGGAATATGATCCCTGCACCAATCAGGGCTATACTTAACATTCATTTATTTATTTAAGCTGCAAATAAAATAATTCCTCTCAAACTCATGGCTTTGTACATGCTGCTCCCCTGGCTAATAATTTTAGCTGTAATTAAAGGAAAACGTGCTTCAACAAAGTTTTAGTTTAGGGGTGTGCACACTTATGCAACCAGCTTATTGTATGTTTTTTATTTTTTTTATTTTTTTCCCCTAACAAATTTGTTTTTCAATTGAATTATACAGGTTATAGGTCACATTAAAGGGTGGGAAAAGTTTTGAAATGATTTATTGGATGGTGCAGCGGTAGCGTTGTCGCCTCACAGCAAGAGGTTCTGTGGTTCCATTCTAGGCTGAGGTGCCTTCTGTGCGGAGCCTGCATTCCTGTGGGTTTCCTCCGGATGCTCTGGTTTCCTCCCACGTTAGAAAAACGTGCATTTGGAGCATTTCTCCCTGGGCCTCCACTGAAAATTGGCTTTGTTCCAAGTCAGAATTTCCCGGTTATTTAATGTTGATTAAATAAATATTGTGGTCTCTTTTTTTTTTTATCACAACAAGCATTTTAATAGGGGTGTGTACATTTATATCCACTGTAAAGGTAAAATTATGATCTTAATTGTGTATGTGACAAGCAGAGAATGACTAGCAGTATATGGCAGCGAGTGAATTCAGAAAACTGAGTTAAAAAATCTGGAAATTTTAAAATTGCCATTAACCCAATGTTATGCACTGTGCAGTATCTGTTACCAAAGCTAGAGTATGATTTTGCATCTCTAACAAAGAAAATATTTCCCAAATATTGCCCTAGCACAAGACTACCTGCAGATGGAAATTGAAGACTCTTCCAAGAAGTTTTTTATTATTGTAATCTTGTTTTCAAACTGGCATCTATACCAGTCATTTGGCAAAAAGCAGATACTCTTGGGAATATCTAATATACATGTTAGTTTCCTACTGACTAAAAAGAATAAAAGCCATTTAAGTAATCTGTACAAACACTTGGATTAAAGTAGTTAAGCAAATGAAACAAATTAGTTTTTCAAATGGCAAATTTCACCCTGTGGGCACGTGATTTAAAAGGGATGGGCCAAGATGTATATTGCATTAAACACACAAAATCTCAGAATGTGTCACAGATAAGGTTCTATAGCAGACTGCTGAAGTACCACAGTACATTTCTGCCAAATCTGTAAGTGATTCTGGGTCTACTCAATATAATCTAACAGAATAATGCTTTTGGAAATAGTTGGACAATTGCAAACAAGTTATCAAGCTAAACAAGATGGCAGATATGTTGGGCAAGTAGGTTGCCACTTAAATCTTTTTGTGCCTATTGGACCTTCAGTTTAAGGAATTGGCATTATTTTATCACAGGAGATCCCCAATAGTACAGAGAAACCCATGTCAGCAAGGAGGTCCTTCTCCTGTTCTGAAAAGTAAAGATACTTAGCAACATTTGCATAATAAAAGATTTAAACTGGTGGCAGTTTATGAAACTTTAATGTTCAGTTATAACCTGAGAAATGATGTCCTTTCTAAGAGAGCCAAAATCCCACAATACTGGGCAGAGTTCCTAGGAGCATATTTTTACAACGTCAAGCTGTACTGAATTGTTTACTTCAGGGGCCTTTGGCTTTTGTGTACCTTAACTATTGTTCATAGGTTCATACTAGGCTATCTGCCCTAGGGCATTTATAAGCCTAGCCAGAGTGTGTATGGCTTTCGCCACCCATTTTAAATTAATTTTGCTATGCCCTTTTTCGAGGTTAGTATACTGTGCCTCTGTCTAACAGTGACACAGAAGTGATACCCGGGGTAAACCTACGATCTCCCATCCACTCATCAAGATTCCTCTTGAAGAGAGTCAATGAGGGACTCTGCTTAACCTGGACTGGGATTTTATTCCAGAGTGAAGGGAGCCTCTGGGTTATGAATCTGTCCCTCCAGCATGTCCTATTTATTTCAGTGCTGAGGTTCAAGTCCCTTGAGCATGTAGCTCGATGGGATTTGGATTTTCTGAGGTGCAGCATGTCCATTAATTCCGGGTTGGACATGGCTTTATACGTCAGGCACAGATCGCCTCTGAGCAGGCAGTATGCCACTGAGTAGAGCTGGAGTTTCTTTAACCAGGCAGCATACGGCATCTGTTTGAGCCCCTTGATCCTCTTGGTGAGGTACTTTTGGGGTCTTTCCAGTTGCTGCAGGTGTCTGGTAAGGTACATCCCAAAATGGGCATTGTACTCAATTATGGGCCTGATGAGGGATGAGTAAAGAGGCACGATGACCTCCCCTGATCTAGATGTGAATCCCTTCATGATTAGGTGGGCTATAATAAAATGTTTTTCTAATCACTTTGGCCACGTGGTTGGCAAATGAGAGATTGCTATCAACTTGGGTCCCCAGGTCCCTAATTACTTCTTCTGTACTTAGTGGATTACCACCTATGTGGTAATTTGTGGGCACTTTGTTTTTGCCAAAGGGGATGACTATACACTTTTTGGTGTTTAGCTTGAGGCCATGGCTCTGGCACCAGTTGTCTGTTTCTATGAAGCCCTTTTGGAGGATGCTTGTGTCGGCTGGAGAGTCTATTATGGCGCCCAGTTTGCAGTCATCTGCGAACTTGGTCAGCCACAGTCCTTCCATGTTGGCCTGTACCTCCAAGAAATATATACCAAACAAGAGAGGTCCCAGGACTGAGCCTTGTGGGACGCCACTTGTAACTGGTTTGGAGTCTGACATGGCTCCAGCTATTCTAACCATGTGGGTTCTGTCCTTGAGCCAGTTTGCAACCCATCTAGTGACATAGGGGTTTATATTTAAGCTGGTGAGCTTATCTATAATGCCCGAGTGGGGTATTGTATCGAAGGCTTTTGCGAAGTCCAGGTAGGCCGTGTGGACCACCTTCCCCTTGTCAGTGGCCTTGGTGACTGTTTCAAAGAAATCGACCAGGTTTAAGAGGCAGGATCTGCCCTTAACAAAGCCGAACTGGGTAGGATCTAGTGTCTGTAGGTCCCCAATATCTTTATTTATAAGGTCCATGATTATCCTTTCCATAGCTTTGCAGACCAAGCTAGTGAGACTTATGGGGCGATAGTTTCCAGGATCCGTTGAGGCACCACCTTTGTGGAGAGGGACCACTGTTGCTGTATGCCACTCTTTGGGTACATATCCTGTAGTAAGGCTGAAATTGAACAGTAGTTTTAGGTTTGGGTTTAGCTCTTCTTGGAGTTCATGTAGGACGCAGCCCGGGACACCGTCTGGTCCCATTGATGCTGTGTTTCTTGCTTTGGAGAGGGCAGCTCTTACCTGAGCATTTGAGATGTCAGGGGGGCAGCACTCTGCTGGGATAGATATTAGCCCTTTTGTTGGGGGGGGGAGAAGTTTGCGCTCTGTCAGCTAGGATGTTAGCAATGTCTGTGGGTTCGGTGTATTTTTTGTCATTATGGACTAATTCTGAGCATATCTGGGAATTCCCACCCAGGTTCCTAACATAACTAAAGAAAGCCTTGTGATTGTCCTTGGTGTCCTGTGCAATTTTTCTCTCTAAGCTGGCCTTAGACGATTTTATGAGTGCCCGTAGTTTTTTGCTAATAGTGATCAGAGATGCCTTCCCTTTTTTGGATTTTGCTCTATCATGTAGTAGCTTCCTCCTTCTATTGTATAGTTTGTTTATGGCTGGGGTCCACCAGACAGGACGTCTGCCTTTGGAGGATTGGGTCTTGGTTTTATTTGGGATTGCATGATCCATGCATTCCTGAAGGTGTTTATAGAATGCGTTTATAAAGGATTTTGTGGTCTGGGCCGTATTATCCACAGGCCCGGGGGCTTTGAAGGATTCCACCTCAGTTTTGAGGAGTGTGAAATTTGCTTTAGAGAAGTTTTTCACTGTGGTTTTCTGGGCATGGGGTGGGGTCGGGATGTGAATATCCAGTGAGATTAGTTTATGGTCTGATCTTACCAGTGAGGGAAACCTTTCTGGTCTGGAGCATAGAGTCCCCATGTTGGTGATGATCAGGTCCAGTATGTTTTCCCTTCTTGTGGGAGTGGTAACAAGTTGTTCCATAGCATTTGAGTTTATAAATTCTAGGAACCTTTGGGCTAGGGTGTTGGAGCTAGAGTAATGCTCCCAGTCTATGGTTGGGTAGTTGAAGTCACCCAATATAATGGTGTTTGGAGAGACCTTCATATTTTCCAGTGTTCTCAGGAAGGCCGAGTGGGGTTCCTGGGTATGGGAGGGTGGTCTGTAGCAGGCTATAAACTGGAAGGCAGTTTTACCCACTGTTAGTTGCACATGGATAGTCTCTGATGCTTCGTGCTGTGCCACCAACCTGGAGGTGTGGGTATCTTTGACGAATATTGATACTCCCCCTCCTTTTGTGGTTCGGTCCAAGTTTTGGGGCCAAAAGCATGGTATGAGGTATAACCTGGTAGTGCTGGGGTGCTCTCGAGAGCCTTGAACCAGGTTTCTGTTACTGCACAGATATCCATGTTCTCCATGCTAAGGAGAGTTTCGAGTGCATGCATCTTGAGGTTTAGACTTCTGGCGTTGAGTAGCATTACTCTTAGTTTCTTATCCCTTGTGATACCTATGGAGGTGGGTTTGTCTTTTGAGCCTTGCCTAAAAAAGGCACTATGGGGGTAGCAAGAGCCTTTGCCAATATCCGAAAGCCCAGGGGTGACAGGTGCAAGCCGTCCCTAGCGAAGCATCGTGGCTTGTCGAGCATGTCATCCCAGGCTGACAGGCATTGGATCCCCTTTGAATGACACCAATACTTAAGCCAGTTGTTGAAATTGATAATCTTGTCTTCATACTGTGGCATCATTCTTGGTGAGGGTAAGATGCTACTCAAGGTCAGGGTCATACCGGCCTGGGCTACATGCACAGAGAGCTCCTCTATGTCTCTTTTCATGTAGTCCAGGGAGGTACGTCTCAGGTCATTCACACCAGCATGGACAATGACTTGAGTCATATTTGTACTTGCCTTGGAGTGACCTGAGTGGTTGTGTTATGTGGCGGATCCTAGCGCCCAACAGGCAGCTCACCGTGACCTTCTCCTTGTTCAGCCTGGTGAGCGGGACGTCAATGTGCCTGATGATAGAGTCACCTATTACAAGTGTATCAGGTGTGTTGTTTAGCCTTAAGGGCTGTGACTGTTTGGCACACTGGCTTTGTGAGCTATGTGTTGCACGTGTTTTGTTTTGGGGTAGCGGTTGCTTGGGTGTCTGCTTTGGAGGTCTCTGCTGCTTTGGCAGATTTTTATTTAGAGCCTCCAAGTATGTTTTTGTGTGTTTATGTGTTTGGTTTGCTGTCGTGGTAGGTCTATGTGAGACTGGAATTTTAGTGAGTGTGGTTTCCTTCTCCTCCTGACTGGTTACGCCAGTAATGAGTTGAGAGAGCTTAGCCTCCAGTTTGGCTATATTGTTGCATCTCTCACATGTGCTGGAATTTGTTGGGAGGAGGAGAGGGTTGCCTGTGTACATGAGGCAGTTGTAACATTGCCTCAAGATTCCCAGATTCACCAGCTGGACTGGAGAGGAGATTGACAACTGACCTTTGGACATGCTAGAATAGTATTGGGAATTTCTTTATAATTGAAAAAAATGGCCAATGGGGAGCAAGGTACTCCAGGGTAAGTTTGTGAGGGTGTAGTGCTTTTAATTTTTTAGTGCTGACTTATATAATTGCTTTAGTAAGCAAGTGCCAGGTAACTTAAATGCAAAAATGACAAACAGTATCTTTCTTTCAAGTGAAACAAGGAAATAAGTATAGTAAGCAATGCAGATATCACTAGGGATCCACAGAAGCACTGAAAAGCCGCATTTTAGGTGGAATTAGCTTTTCAGGGAAATAACAAGCATACAAACAAAACTAGATTCAGCAGGCCTGGATCTAGTCTATGCTACAGCAAACAAGGTGTACCAATTACAGTAATAAATTGTTCAAATATGCAGGCACTATAAGCCTTTAACCAGAAATTCCCAGCTCAGAAGGGCAGAGTCCAGCCTCTTCTCCCACAAGAGTGCAGACCACGAACCTTCTTAAGGTAAAATAACTGGCCTGAAGCACAGGTGCTTAAACCAGAACTAATACACTTTTAGAATAACAGACACTGAGCCCTCAATCAGCAGTTCCCAACTTAGAAGGATGTAAGCTACCTGTCCTGCCACCACAGTGCAGCCCACAAACCTTCCTAATGTAAAACAACTGGTCTAAAGCCCAAGTGCTTAAACTAAAAAGCTTGCTATGAAGTCATTCTGCAATAACACCTTTAGATTTTCTTGGTTTTAATTTGCTATGTCAAAAGTACTTCCAGTTTGGTATTGTGTATAAAAGATTATGGGTAGGACAATGTTTTGGGTAATATACAAAAGCCTAGTGGGGCAGACCATCCCAGGGATGTAGACTAGCTCCTTCCATGCTGACAGATATTGCACCCCCTTAGAATGACAGAAACTAAGCCAGTTATTAAAGTCGGTCATCCTCTGTTTGTATTGCGGCATCATCCTGTGAGAAGGTAGAAAGCTGCCCATTGCTAGAATCATACTCCATGATGTCTCTCTCTACATAGTCTAGGGAGGTTATATCAGGTCATCTATACTCACATAGACTACGACTGAATCATACTGGTACTTGTCCAGTGATTTGAGTGCATGCGTAATATGGTGGATACAAACCCCTGATAAGCCACTGACTGTGAATTTCTCCTTATCCAGCCTGGTGAGAGGGACATCAGTGCATCTCAATGGAGTTTCCAGTGACCAGAATATTAGGTTGTGTATTGGCTTGCCTTATAGGCTTAAAAGTAAAGGCTTCACGAGATGTGGCTGTATGTATTGATGTGGGTGTTTTGAAAGAGTACATTTGGAACTACTGAGGGCATTTGTTATGTGTGCTTCATCGAGGAGGTTTTGTGGAAAAGTCTGTGAACCAAGGAGTTGGACACACTGCAGAAAAAGTCTTACTGTGATGTTCACTGAAAGTGATTTCCGCAAAATGTATTTGGAGTATCAGCATTTGAGGCATATGTTGTCAAATTATCTGCTTGAATCCTGTTTCTGTATGCAGTGGACTAAACATTGACGGCACACTTGGTATCTGTTAGGTCTTCCTCTTTCAAGTTAGTTTGTGGGAGTTCTTTTGGGTTTATACTTCTTACCCATTTGTGCCATTGAGATCTTGGAGTACTCCTCATTTTACCAGTATTGTAACTGTTGTGACAAAAAAGAACTGCTATGCAATATAAACTGCCATCTGTTTACCTTGTACCTGCAAAGTTGCACAAAGTACTTGGTGACAAGACTGTTTTGCAGGCTATAAAAGTTCTGTTTATATCCACAAGCCTGCAAATCAGATATTTCACTGATGATAAGCATTAAATTCTCCACTTCTGGTACCAATGAGATGGACAGCAGGGGATTTCAGATCCTAAATCTGCAGTGCTGTTGTCAGTGTGGTGAGGGGCAGTAATTATGAATTTAAGTTCTGTAACCTTTGCTGTCTGTCACACACACACTCAAGGTAGCTTCCCTCTGTTAACCACTTGTGAGCCTGAGGTAGAGAAAAACTTTTCAATGCTGAAACCTATTTGGTCTGAAACTGAATTCAGTACTACAATAATCTGTTGCTCAAATCCATACAGTGGTCCACTGCTGAAGTTCCCATGCCTTCCAAAACAACTGTATGTTGAGAAAAAGCAAACAGAAAAATCCAGATTCTTTGTCTGATGTGCTGATTAATCAGGATGTTTACCAAATCAGCATGCAGCAAGTGAGAAACTCTCAACTTGAAGTCACTGATTGTGAAACAGTTTGGTAAAATGTTATTACAAGCGGTAGCAGGAATGAGATATTTTCTGACGGATGACAAAGTTAAACATAAAAGGCGAGTTGATAAGCCAGAAAATCGGACATCTGTAAAGTAATAATATAAGTAACTTACTGTGTGGCATAGTAACATAGTTCCAGAATGAAAAACACCACATTTAGATTGACCATAGACAATATTTTCAAAAAGCCAAAAACTCAGACTGGCAGGGATACAATGGAAGAATTGTCCATGTCTTTCTTCTGACAACTGTCCACTGTTATCCTCAGCTGTAGGCGTAAGATATATGTGATGTCTTCAGTAACAACAGTGTGTGTGCTGTAAATACACTTAAATGGGACATTTGTATAAAAATTATCCTCTGTAAGAGGAGTCGGTGGGCTGCAAATAGAGATGACAGACATGCTTAGAATACAGCATATTTTGCAAATAGTCCACAGAACCACTTTGTCTTATGAAGTGTAGTAGCATACAGGATATTGTGAAATGAGCCTCTGCTGAATTTTGAAATGT
This sequence comes from Protopterus annectens, assembly GCF_019279795.1. NCBI lineage: Eukaryota > Metazoa > Chordata > Ceratodontiformes > Protopteridae > Protopterus > Protopterus annectens. The sequence goes on along the minus strand of NC_056726.1, from coordinate 359,873,982 downwards.
AGATTATGTGGCCTGTGTTGCATGTTCAGAGTGTCACTGTACATCTCCCCAGAAACCAAGCAGGGTACTTGTGGTTCCTCTGCCAATAATAGAGACCCCGTTTGAAGGGATGGCCATGGTGTTGTAAGACTGTTAACCATATTAGGTAGAGGACACCAGTACAGATTAGTTATCCTTGATTACACAATGACTGATCAATACCCTGGTGATCAAACCACACCAGCCGTGGGTAAATCCTGATATACCTACACCTGCTTGTGGGTTATTGCTTAATTATACCATTAGATACTTGGAAGTCCCCCTCTTGCAAGCAACCGTTGTTAATATCATTGCCAAAGTCTGTCTTTTTTTGGAAATCCTGCGTGGCTATAAAGAGAACACTGTTATGTCTTGCTTTGTTGACACTTAGTGTGGTGAATGTGGTGAATATTTAAGTGAAAATCTCTATTATTGAGGCCTCTTTTCTTCAATTCTGGAATTAATGTTGTCTCTGAGATCATCCTCATCATCAACATTTTTCCCCTTTTTTTTTCTTCTTCATGGGGTTGAGGTGCCACTTTAACTGTCCCCATCTCTCTTGAGTTAATGCTAATCCCCTACCTCCTAGTGGTCCCACAATTATTTTATACACCTTACTTTTCAACTTTTGTCATTTTTCTGTCAAACATTACTCCTGACACTCTGTGCCAGTTTCTAGCTTTGACCTCTTCATTCAGACTTCTCTTCTTCTTAACCACCCCTTCCACATACCTGAAGCTGTTAATCAGTCTACTTTTTTCCATTGTTCAATTTTCATTTTTTTCTGACTTCCCGTTTGCTACCTTGGCAGCTGATCTGCCGTCAGTTTTGCTGTCCATTCCCCTGTCTGAAGTTCCTATTCAGAGTCTAATTATAATGGCACATTGTCTGCATACAGTGGCTTTGTTGATCTTTTCCCTCTGACCTATTTGCTAATGTAATTCATCACCAGTATGAACAGCAGTGGGTTCAGAGCTGAACCTTTATGAACCCCCACTCCCATGTGGAGCCCATTGAGTCTTAACACTCTTCATACTTGTGCCTTTGGGTCCTTGTACATGGCCTGTACTAATTCTGCCAATGTTTCCAAAACTTTGAAGGTACATAAACCATTGCAGGACTGACCAAATCCGCTTTCTTGGGACTTTATCATATGTTTTCGCCAAGTCTGGGAATGTCCAAGTTAGACTCTTACTCTCATCTCCAGCTTCTTTTCCATTACCTGTTTCACTGCAAACATCTGCTCAGTTGTGCTGCATCTGAATCTGAACTGCTCATCTCCAATCTTATTGTCTACCTGCTGTGTGAATTTGTCATCATTCACCCTCTTCAGTACTTTCCTGGAGTGAAACATTTGTTTGTACACCTATACTGAACAGAGTTCTGAACATCCCCTTTTGTTCTTGTACATTGACACTAGAATTTGTATTCTCCAGTCATGGGATACACCTCCTTACCACTATGTATACCCTTAGGAGTTACTTCTCCTCTAACTCACTCAGCATCCTGATCATATCTGCCATGATCTCATGTAAGCCTGCTGCTTTCCGTGACATAATTTTCCTTTGTGCTGTTCTCACTCTTTCTAGGGTGGGATCTTCTTTCTCTTTCATTGTAGACTGTGTCTGGGACAGTACAGTTTCTGTGGGGTTGTCTTCATTCAGAAGCTGCTGGAAGTACACCTTCCATCTGCCTTTGATGTCCCGTAGATGGGTGAGCAAATTGTTACTGGAATTCCTTATGAATGGTGTCAGACTGTCTTCTTTATCTTTCTGCATTACCTTACAACCAAATTTTTTTTGTGCTATCTGCTAAATCACTTTTTAGAAGCTGGTAAAGTGCACATGATGCTTTGTTCTTCTAATATTGTGATTACTTTGTTAGCCAACCACTATTTCTTCTTAATCTGGTCCTTTTACATCTCCCAAAATTCCTGCACACTCTCTTGATAATTTCCTGGACTACTGCATTCTACCACCAGCTTTCTATATGTACCTTATTTCCATACCTGGCTCAGCCGCGTGTCTGTTCTGTAGTCTTCACGCATGCTGTTCTGATTTGTTGCCATTCTTCTTTACATATTTCCTGTTCTTCCTAAGGTGCTAGAGCCCTCTGTATTTCCTTGAACTTTTTATGGTTCTGCTTCAGTCAGCCTCAGGTCTTCAGCCTGTTCTTTGTTGACCATAGAACCACTTCTGACCACTTCTTGGAGCTGATTGTAGCCACCAGTGGTTTATGCTAAGGGGGCAAGTGTTTCACTGGAGATGACTTTTTGTGATCTCCAATTCATCCCTAATGCCCTTTCTTACCAGGAGGAAGTCTACCTGAATTGCATGTTAGCCACTATTGTATGTGATTTGTGATTCTTTTTTTTCCAGCCTGTTGCAGATCAGCTGGGCTTCACTTAAAACTCTTCCCCCTTGAGGAGAGAGAGACTCATAGGTTCATAGGTTTATACTAGGCTATCTGTCCTAGGGCATTTACAAGCCTAGCCAGAGTGTGTTTGGCTTTCGCCACCCCTTGGAATGAGAATACTGTGCCCATATTTCTAAATATTTTGGCAGGCAGAGCAAACACCATTAAGAACTAAAAGATATAAAAAACAAACCATCCCCTTAGTTGACTAAAAAAAACAAAGCAACTCGCGCAACGTAGAGATGAAGTCTGGAAGTCATGGCTACAAACCAAATCTCAAACATGCTAGCAACAGTGTAGGCAGTTAACGAAGCATAGCAAACAATGCATAAAACGAGATAAAATAGCTTTATTATAGCAACACCCAAAAATAGCCAAACAATCCAAAACCGTCTGGAAATTAATAAATATATTAATGAATTCTAGAAAATCAACCGACTCTAGCTCACCCTCAACTAATAACTCCCAAAGCATTGCTTCACAGTTTAACTCACAATTTATTAACACAGTAACCCTCATGTTACAGAACAAAACTGCTACAATTCCAGCCATCCCACTCCAATCATTTAAGCTATGACAGACCTTTACATTTACTCCAATGCCAGGTACAGTTAAAAAATAACTATGCATCTTTAAGACAGAAACCACTTCCCCTGAACAACTTTTGTCTAAATACCTAAAACCTACTGCAGATAGCATATCCTTTCTCGATTCTAATAAATTTCTTTGTCCAAAAAAGAAATATGTCCCCACTTTATGAAAAAAAAAATCCTTTATGATCTAACCTCAGCCCTGTTTCTGGATCTGTCCAAGGCATTTCGCACCCATCATAACATTGTAGGATCATAGGAAGTTACTATGCTATTGGCCCTGAGGCTCTTATAAACCTAGCCAAGAGTTTAGCCCATGTTTAGACAAATCAACACCCGATGACCCTGTCCAGCAAGGACACGGGTGGAATCCCAGGGATGTATTTTCTGTTCCCATCAATAATCAAATTCTGCTAACAAAACTGCCTACCTATTGGCTGTCACACTCCTCACTTAATTGGTTTCTTAGTTACCTTACTGATGGGTCCCAAGCAGCATAAGGGTAAGAGTTATTCTTTCTTCATATATACATCAGAATCCCACAAGGCTCCATTCTAGGACCATTACTGTTAAGTTGTTTATCATTGACCTAAACACAGCAGCCAGAGGCCACCATAATACAAAATGCCTGTGACTCCACTTTAATATGTGCTGCTAGGACACTACCCATGCTCCAAACACTTAGACAGAAATCCTTCTCCTCCATAGAACCTTGGCTCTATGACTCATAATTCCTCCTCGATCCAAAAAAAATAAATAAACTAGCTAATGTTCACCCCAAACTCTCCGTCCTCCCAAAAAACTAACTTTAATGTACCGTCTTTCAAGAAGAGCAAAATAGAACTGGTATCCCACACCAAACTACTAGGTGTGATTTTAATCAATTACCTGAAATTTGATCTCCACTTTCAGCAAGCCATAAAGAAGACACACCAAAAGCAGGGCACCTCTGTAGAGTAAAACACAACCTTACTGACTCAGTTAGACAAAACATGGCCACTTCTTTTCTACTCTCCGCTTTATTATATGTATCTCCTATCTTAACTCCTCTCTATCAACCAGACTAGAACAGTGCTACAATAAAGTAGCCAAATTCACAACCAACCAGCAGAGATCACATCGCTGCCTATCCGTTGGAAACAAAGTGGCTAAAACTAAAGTATTCTATATTGTAGTCACAATTAATTAGTCTTCAAACCACTGCAGAAGCCTGAAAATTCCCATGTTTTCACTCGATTTTTCAACCTTATACTATTAAAAGATCTCTGTGCTCCACTGACAAATCGTTACTCTCCATAACTAAACCCAACAGCAATGCAGTATACTGCCTGTATTCACACTGCATTGCCAATAGCTGGAATACCATCCCACTCCACTTAAGAACAGTCTGCAACCTGAAAGAATTTAAATGCCAACTGAAGCAACACCTGATAGCTAAATGTCTCTGCACCATCCGTAGTTGAACTGATACTAATATTACTGTATGAATTTGTACAGTGACTTTCTTGTGCAAAAAAAAAAAATAATGTACTATTACCACATCTATACCTTCCTCTTATGTTTATCTTCCTTGTGCCTCATTCTGTCCTTCCCTTCTTAAGTCTACTTTAACTCTTTATCTTAAAAAAATATTCGTATACAACCCATTTTTAATTAAAACTGTTTGTAAATGACATAACTGATGTCAAGGATGTCTGAATAATGTAACTGTTGATCATGAATGAAACTGACTGTAAATAATATAAACAATGCAGATGATATCCATGGTGTTTGTATAATAGAGATTTTCTGCCCATGCCTCTGCTGAAAAAAGGCACTGCTCAGACTTTTCTGGTAAACAAATGCTAGCAGATAAATAAATAAAATAAATTCACTGTGGTGTGCTGAAATTACATAGGGGACAGAGTGGAAGTTTAAGAAAAGTAGAAGGCAACAAGAATTAAATATGCCAAACGTATAGAGAAGAGAATAGGAGAGAACCAAAAAGAAACGGGACTTCAGTTGCATTTATTCTTAATTTGAATAACAAAAATATTCTTAGTAGAAGAAATGTGTTGAGATTCAGATTTCTGAAAATGGGAGGGTTTGCAGGATCCTTGCTGTTTTTGGGACAAGGTAAATTGCTTCTGTTGGTCAACATGTAAATGAAATATTTTGCACAGTACAAGGAAGGAAGGATGCGGGTTCCAACTTCCAAGTCCTTTTACGGGTGTATGCTTTTTTAAGGCTGGCAGTCAGCACAGAGGATTAAAGCTATGGGCTGTTAATGAGCTGCTGTTTTGTGGTACAGATTTCCTCAGCCTTTATTTACCTACTAGTCACTTTGACTATGTGTCTTAATCAGGCAGTGGTTTGAAGCATTTGGGAAACTGGTCTAGGCTCCTCATTGGTCTCCCAGACAGCATGCTAGTAACACCTTGTGAACCAATGATTTTTGAGTGAAGTCAAGAGTTAAATATGTTGTGTTGCTGATTTATGGGAGAAGTGAAATTATGTACATAAATCTGGACGAAGGAAAAGTGCAGCCATCCATGGATGCCAAGTTTCCCCAACCTAATGAAACATTTACACTGATTTCAGACTCTAGCTTTTTAGACTGTATAGTACAGTGTCTGTAAATAGTACACAAACAGACTTTCTACACTGCATATTACAGTGCCTATAAACAGCACAGAGGCAGACCTCTACACTGTATAATACAGTGCCTATAAAAATGCACAGGCAGACTTTGTACACTTTGTAGTACAGTGCTTACAGACCATACGTGGGGAGGCTTTGTACATTGTGTAGCACAGCACCTATAAAAAGTACACAGGTAGACTTTTCTTAGGTACAGTATTATACAGTATACAGAGTACACAAACTTTGTACACTAAAGTACAATGCCTATGAACTGTACATAGACTTTGTACACTTTGTAGTACACTGTTTATAGGCAGTGCACAAGCTGGCTTTGTATACTGTGTAATGCAGTGCCTAAAAACAGTACAGAGGCAGACTGTACACTGTGTAGTACATCACCTATACACAGTACACAGACAGACTTTGTATGCTTTGTAGTACAGTGCCTATGGAGAGTACACAGACTTTGCACACTGAGTAGTACAGCACCTATAAACAATACACAGACAGACTTTGTATACTATAGTACAGCACCTATAAACAGCACACAGATTTTGTATGCTGTAGTACAGCATCTATAAACAGGACACAGACTTTGTATGCAATAGTACAGCACCTATAAACAGCACACAGACTTTGTATGCTGTAGTACAGCGCCTATAAACAGCACACAGACTTTGTACACTCTGTAGTACAGCACCTATAAACAGTACACAGATAGACTTTGCATGCTGTAGTACAGCGCCTGTAAACAGCACACGGACAGACTTTGTGCACTGTGTAGTACATTGCCTATAAAGAGTACACAGACTTTGTGTACTATAGTACAGCACTTATAAACAGTACAAATACATACTTTGTATACTATAGTACAGTACCTATAAACAGTACACAGACTTTGTATACTATAGTACAGCACCTGTAAACAGCACACAGACTTTGTATACTATAGCACAGCGCCTATAAACAGCACACAGATTTTGTGTGCTTTAGTACAGCACCTGTAAACAGCACACAGACTTTGTATACTATAGCACAGTGCCTATAAACAGCACACAGATTTTGTGTGCTTTAGTACAGCGCAAATAAACAGCACACAGACTTTGTACACTCTGTAGTACAGCACCTATAAACAGTACACAGATAGACTTTGCATGCTGTAGTACAGCGCCTGTAAACAGCACACGGACAGACTTTGTGCACTGTGTAGTACATTGCCTATAAAGAGTACACAGACTTTGTGTACTATAGTACAGCACCTATAAACAGTACAAATACATACTTTGTATACTCTAGTACAGTACCTATAAACAGTACACAGACTTTGTATACTATAGTACAGCACCTGTAAACAGCACACAGAGTTTGTATACTATAGCACAGCGCCTATAAACAGCACACAGATTTTGTGTGCTTTAGTACAGCACCTGTAAACAGCACACAGACTTTGTATACTATAGCACAGCGCCTATAAACAGCACACAGATTTTGTGTGCTTTAGTACAGCGCATATAAACAGCACACAGACTTTCTATACTATAGTACAGTGCCTATAAACAGCACACACACACTTTGTATGCTGTAGCACAGTGCCTATAAACAGCACACAGACTTTATATACTATAGTACAGCATATATAAACAGGACACAGACTTTGTATGCTATAGTACAGCACCTATAAACAGCACACAGACTTTGTATGGTGTAGTACAGCACCTATAAACAGCACACAGACAGATTTTGTACACTGTGTAGTACAGTGCGTGGCACACAGACTTTGTGTACTATAGTACAGCGCCTATAAACAGTACACAGACAGACTTTGCATACTATAGTACAGCACCTATAAACAACACACAGACTTTGTAAGCTATAGTACTGCGCCTGTAAACAGCACACAGACTTTGTATGCTATAGTATAGCGCCTATAAGCACACAGACAGACTTTGTATGCTATAGTACAATGCCTATAAACAGCACACAGACTTTATACTATAGCACAGCGCCTATAAACCGCACACAGATTTTGTATGCTTTAGTACAGCGCATATAAACAGCACACGGACTTTCTATACTATAGTACAGTGCCTATAAACAGTACACACATAGACTTTGCATGCTGTAGTACAGCGCCTGTAAACAGCACACAGACAGACTTTGTACACTGTAGTACATCGCCTATAAAGAGTACACAGACTTTGTGTACTATAGTACAGTACCTATAAACAGTACACAGGCTTTGTATACTATAGTACAGCGCCCATAAATAGTACACAGACAGACTTTGTATATTATAGTACAGTACCCATAAACAGTACACAGACTTTGTATACTATAGTACAGCACCTGTAAACAGCACACACTCTTTGTATGCTATAGTACAGCACCTATTAACAGCACACAGACTTTGTATACTATAGCACAGCGCCTATAAACAGCACACAGATTTTGTATGCTTTAGTACAGCGCCTATAAACAGCACACAGACTTTCTATACTATAGTACAGTGCCTATAAACAGCACACACACTTTGTATGCTGTAGCACAGTGCCTATAAACTGCACACAGACTTTATATTCTATAGTACAGCGTATATAAACAGGACACAGACAGACTTTGTATGCTATAGTACAGCACCTATAAACAGCACACAGACTTTGTATGCTGTAATACAGCACCTATAAACAGTACACAGATAGACTTGGCATGCTGTAGTACAGCGCCTGTAAACAGCACACAGACAGACTTTGTACACTGTGTAGTACATTGCCTATAAAGAGTACACAGACTTTGTGTACTATAGTACAGCACCTATAAACAGCACACAGACTTTGTATGCTGTAGTAAAGCACCTATAAACAACACACAGACTTTGTATGCTATAGTACTGCGCCAGTAAACAGCACACAGACTTTGTATGCTATAGTACAGTGCCTATAAGCACACAGACAGACGTTGTATGCTATAGTACAATGCCTATAAACAGCACACAGACTTTGTATGCTATAGTACAGCGCCTATAAACAGCACACAGACTTTGTATGCTATAGTACAGCGCCTATAAACAGCACACAGACTTTGTATGCTATAGTACAGTGCCTATAAAAAGCACACAGCTTTTGTATGCTGTACTGCATCGTCTATAAACCGTACATAGAATGTACACTGTGTAGTACAGAGCCTATAAACAGTACACAGACTTTGTATGCTGTAGTACAGAGCCTCTAAACAGTACACAGACTTTGTATGCTATAGTACAGCACCTATAAACAGCACACAGACTTTGTATGCTGTAGTACAGCGCCTATAAACAGCACACAGACAGACTTTGTACACTCTGTAGTACAGTGCCTATAAACAGCACACAGACTTTGTATGCTATAGTACAGTGCCTATAAAAAGCACACAGCCTTTGTATGCTGTACTGCATTCTCTATAAACCATACATAGAATGTACACTGTGTATTACAGAGCCTATAAACAGTACACAGACTTTGTATGCTGTAGTACAGCGTCTATAAACAGCACACAGGCAGACTTTGTACACTGTGTAGTACAGCGCCTATAAACAGTACACATACTTTGTATGCTGTAGTACAGCATCTATAAACAGCACACAGACAGACTTTGTATGCTATAGAACAGCGCTTATAAACAGCACACAGAGACTTTGTATGCTATAGTACAGTGCCTATAAATATCACACAGATGAACTTTATATGCTGTAGTACAGCGCCTATAAACAGCACACAGACTTTGCATGCTGTAGTACAGCGTCTATAAACAGTACACAGATAGACCTTTGTATTCTATAATACAGCTCCTATTAACAGTACACAAACAGACTTTGTACACTTTGCAGTATTGTGCCTGTAGGTAGTACACAGACTCTGTGAAGCATGTTATATAGCACCTATAAACAGTACACAGGCAGACTGTACACTGTGTAGTATAGTGCCTATAAACAGTACACAGACAGACTCTGCGAACTTTGTAGTACAATGTTTATAGGCAGTTCATAAACAGGCTTTGTATACTATATAATACAGTACACAGGCAGACTGTAGACTGCAGTACAGTGGCTATAAACAGTACACAGACAGACTTTGTGCACTTAGTAATACAGTGTTTTTAGGCAGTACATAAGCAGGCTTTGTATACTGTATAATACAGTGCCTACAAACAGTACACAGGCAGAATTTGTACATTGTGCAGTGCCTAACAACAATCTACAGGTAGACGTGCACTTTGTAGTACAGTACCTATTGAGACTACATTTTAAAATATTGAATTCAGTTTTATTCAGTTCTTTGTTCCTTAAACAGTTGTATTTTCTAGTTAAAACTCTGTTCTTTCTCTGTTATGTTTTTTGTACGCAGATTTTTTTTTTTTGCTTGTTTTGGATGTTGTATTTGCTTGGACCAGTAAAAAAATGAAAAAAAAATGCATGCTTACTGTTCTGCGTGTACCACAAATTTCCATCCATTCTGATTCACAAGTTTCCCATCAAGAGAATTGCTCACTAACTACTGTTACCATCTGCCATAGGGAATATAATTTTGCTAAACAAATTATAGAAGCTTTGTAGAAACTAAAATGTTTTTTCTCACTAGTCTAAGTTTCCATCTGGCAGGGCAGCAGATTTGAAAACCTGCAATTGTACCTTATTTTCTATTATTTCATTCAGTATTATCTATTGCAAAAAATAAAGCTGCATGATGGCAGGCGTATCTGCTATCCTTGGTCTCACTACAGCCTTTAAAAAGTCTTTCACACCCATTGCACATTCCTCTGGATTTAAGGAAACTCAGAAGAGTGTTTAAAATGCATTTACTGAAAAGGAATGGATTAGTATTATGGTCTGAGAGCTTTGAAAAAGGAAAATCTAAGTCGCCAGAATATTTAATGTAAGGTTGTAAGTTGGATGAATCTATTAACCAGTTAACATTATCCATCAGTAAGAAATTAAATGGCTTTGTAAATAATGAGTGAGGAGGAACAGAGCACTATTTCCCATGATATGAATATATGAATGCTGTCATCAAAGGTAAATTGACCTACAAAGGAAGCTTGTCCAAGTTATATAAATTAATTATAAATAATAATACTTTTAATGCAAAGTTCTGGAACTTTTAGATAGTAGTGGATTGAGTGACTCAATAGATGGCAAGACTAAAACCTTTTACTTAAGTCAGTCATACTTCTTCAGGTTTTTATGTGGGAATATATATATTAGAATGTTTGTTACTCCCTATAAAATCTCTTAAGTTTGGTAAAATCACTTCTTCAGTTGCTGGAGTTGTAGTAAAGATGTAATAAGTGATTGGACACATGTTTATGGATTGTGAAAAATTAAATATATATTGAGAAGAGATAAGTACGTTTTTTACGAGATCATAGTCTAATAATTGTTCTTTAACTACATTGGTAATACTAATGAATGTTCCTCTTCCTGGAACTGTAAAAGCTAAACAACAAAAAGTATTTTGGAGTCTTTTGGCAGTTCTTGAAAAGTTATTACAAAAAAATTGTTCAAAGAAATTTAAATTTAACAGCAATACTATGTAAAACTGAAAAAGAAGTCCTCAGAATGAGATCTGTAAATCATACTAAGATTTTTAGTGGTTGGGCGGCCTTGAAATGTTTTTATTGAAATACCAAGACTCTTAATGTGTTAATTGTACAAGATTACCTTTGATGATGCCTTGTATTCCTAACATTGAATAACAGTATGTGATGTTGAATTTCTTCCTTTCTGAGTATGTGTTGTAAATGTGTTAAATTATTAAAAAAAGTCTTAAATCTTTCACATACTGTTCATTGCATACACAATTTTTAGAACGTATGCAACAAAGTGTTAGTTTCACTAGTCCACACAAGGCCATGCAGTTTGTTGGTCCTCTGCAGCTTCACTGTAGGCAGCACTTCGATCCAGTGGTCTTCAGGGCTTTGTCAGGCCTTGGTTTCATTTCCTGATTTACTCAAAATATCAAGCATTTATAACCTGTGGGTCACTTAATGACTTGTTTCTCTATAGTGAGTTTCTGGTGTTTTGGTTTTCCAGCCATAGCTGTCAACTAATACAGGATAAGCTAATGACTGTTTTGAATAAATGGTTGAAACTTGTCAAGAAAGATTAAATTTTCCTCCCCCTGGTGGTGGTAATGCTAAACATATTTATCTTTATAACTTAGTTGGTATTGTCATCATATCCCTTTTGTCTTTCATCATGCACCCTCACAAACCAGTGTTTAAGTTCCACAAACATTCTGTTTCATTCAAGATAAGTTCACCAAACAATCAAATAACTAGTAAAGAATACTCTAACTAATACAGTAAATGGAAAAAACTTAGGAGGGAATGTGATGAGATTGGGATCTTTGTCCAGATTTTTGTCTCTGAAAAGGAGAGGGATGCTGAGAAGTCATTATTTTTGGGAAAATGTAAACTGAGTGGAGCTGGAAGTTCATGATGATGAGTTAACTGATTCACGTAGGAAGTAAAATAAGTCATTTTGATAAATCGGTAAAAGTAAGCAATATGTTATTGCTATAATATAACTTTAGCAAACTTTAAACTGACTCCTTGTAAACAACAGAAACTTCTAATGTCTCAACAAAACCTGTTGTTATATCACTAAAGTGTTAATGACATCACTGCATCTTACTACCTAATCCGATGCTTTAATTTCCTGTTAGCTCAGCTATGAAATAGCCACCGTTAGGTTTAATATGCTTCACTTAAATTACTGTTTTTCTCTTACAAACACATTTTAAACACAGAACAACAGCAGTCAGTACTCGCTTAGAATATTACTTGATTTAATTGCCTTCTTAATTGTCATTTCTTTATAGTTAGATCTAAAATGTGGGACTCCCGCCCTCCTTTACAAAACAACATATATTGTCACAGAAAATACTTTGAAATTGTATGTTTCCAAAAAGCATGTTACACTTGCTTCATCTTATTCAGAAACAAACACCACTAGCAAGTACACAGCACATACCAAAAGTACATTACCAGAATGTAGCTGGTTAGCGCAGCTTAAAATTATTGCAGTTAACCCATGCATTATTTTCTTTTGCATTGTACAAACTATAGCATAGCACAGCATGAGTCATCATGCCCATTATGAAGTTGTATTACACACTCTACCAATCCTAGTTCTTGCCTTAGTGTTATGTAATTATGTGTCTATTCTCTGATCTCTTTATTATTACATTACTGGGATTAACAAGATCAACAAATAATAAATAGATAAATTACCTTTATAGTGTATGGTGCATAGAGATTACACTTCACGAGCCTGGTCTGCAAGGCCATGGAATGCATCATCATGGAACTCATAAACAAAGACATTGGTAACCTCCAAACTCTGGATCCCACCCAGTTTGGGTTTGTGAAAGGCAGATCATGCCTCCTGAACCTGATCGACTTCTTTGAGGCAGTTCCCAAAGACGTAGATGAGTAAGGTGGTTCACACAGCCTATCTTGACCTCGCCAAGGCTTTCAATACCATCCCCCATTCTGGAATTATAGCTAAGCTCACTAAACTAGGTATAAATCCCTACGTCACAAGATGGGTTGCCAACTGGCTCACTGACGGAACCCACACTGTAAAAGTTGTAGACTTCAAATCTGATCTCAAAGCAGTGACAAGTGGAGTACCACAGGGTTCCGTCCTGGGACCTCTCCTGTTTGGTATCTACTTCTCTGAAGTACAGGCTAACACAGAAGGCCTCAGGCTAATGAAGTTCACAGATGACTGCAAACTAGGTGCCATAGTAAAGGCCCCAAATGATGTGGACATCCTTCAGAAGGGCCTCACTGAGACAGATGCCTATCAGAGCCATGGCCTCAAGCTCAATGCCAAAAAGTGCAGTACCCCCTTTGGTAAAAACTCTGTACCCATGAACTACCACATAGGCAGCAATCTACTTAACAACGAATGCGTGATAAGAGACCTTGGGTCCCAGGTGGACAGTAGTCTCTCCTTTGATAGTCACATTGCCACAGTAGTCAGGAAGTCCTTCTACGTGGCACACCTCATCATAAAAGGGTTCTCACCCAGGAAAAAAGAGGTCATTGTTTCCTTCTACTCGACACTCATTAGACCCATTATAGAGTACAATGCCCCTTTTGGAATGTACCTCACAAGACATCTGCAGCAGCTGGAAAGGCCACAGAAGTACCTCACAAAGAGGATTACTGGCCTCAAACAAATGCCTTACACTGACCGCCTCAAACTCCAGCTTTACTCCCGTCGCATATCGCCTACTCCGAGGTGATCTCTGCCTAACATATAAAGCTGTGTCAAACCCAGAGCTGCTGGACATGCTGCACCTAAAGAAATCCCAATCCCTCCGAGCTGCATGCTCTAGGGACCTAAACCTTGTCACCAAAATAAACAGGACATGCTGGAGGGATAGGTTCCTGTCCCAGAGACTTCCCATACTCTGGAACAGGCTACCCATCTATGTCAAGCAAAGTTCTTCATTAGCACTCGATGAGTGGATGGGAAATAGGAAATACACCCTGGGGATCACTTCTGTGTCTCTGCTCGACAGTGGCACAGGAAAATAACTTTCTTGGGTGGTGTAAGCAGAGTCTTACGTAGGCCCTTGGGCCGATAGCCTAGTACCTATCCATGAGCCTAATAGTGGGGAAAAGGTTCCCTAGCATAAGGCCTGATCGTAGCAGAGGTTAGAGGCACTTTTATGATAAGGTATTGATCTAGGACTAACAGTCAACAGTGCAGTCCAGCAAAGAACAGTGGCATAAGGTAAAACAGTATTATTTTTCCCTGCTTCCCATGATTTTGAGCTGCCTCTACATTAGTGTCGTATTTCTGCTCCGTCCGTCTTACTTTTTTTTTTTTTTTTGTGGTAAATCACTGATTGCAGTTGGTCAGTAATGATGATCATATTCACACCAGCTTGGTCAACCCTGTTTGTCTTTACAAAGTAGTACAAACCTGATTTCTTGTTGAGGTCTAGAGCAGGTTTTATTACGTCTGTTCTTCAGGGGTCTTAATTTTTGATCCATAGTTCTTCTTTGCTGTTACTTTCTAAGCTCTGGTATTCATCCCACATAGCTTAGGCTACTGCAGCAGTGATCTAATAATGAACCTAGTACAGCTGCGTGAGCAAACTTACCATAATGGTAGATATTCAGATAGACCACTGCTGAAATAGCCACTCCTTTACTCCATCCCCCTTTGCTTTCATCTGGAAATACAAAGCTGATATAAGCATATATTTTTGTACTTGCTCTAACTGTTTCAGTAATTGTGCTGCATTTATTTATTTGGTTGATTTTTATCCCTGTTTTTTCAGCCTGTATTGTTAGAGAAACTTCATCTGCTTGTTATACTGCTCTTAGGTTGTTGTTTGTATTGCTTCTATTCTGTTATCTGTCTCCATTTTATTTAGGTGGGAACTACTGGTCAATATTTTTTTGTGTTTTTATCTGATTGACCTGAGGGTTTAACTTTAGAAAAGTATTTCATCTTGCTTGTATAAAAAAATACATTGTGTAAGATTCTGCTGAGAGCTTCCTTGTGCTTGTGGCTACAAGATGTGACTTGCTCTAAAACCATCTAGAAATACAAAGTTGATATAAGTATATTTTATGCACTTGCTCTGTTTCAGTGATATTTAATAAGTCTGTGCTGCATTTATTCATTTGGTTGATTTTTATCGCTGTTTTCAGCCTGCATTGTTAAACTCCATCTGCTTATTACTGTACTGCTCTTAGGTTGCTGCTTACTTTGCTTCTGTTCTGATATCGGTCTTCATTTTATTTTTTAATTTTCCCACCTACCTGCCTAGCTGTTGTTGTATTCTTAAAACTTGGTGGATTTTGAGTTGCCTGCTTGTACTATAAATTTGATATTGGACACTGCTCCCAGTCCTAGCACATCAGCTCATTCTACTGGGTACAATAAGATCATTTGGGAAGGTCCACCCATTTAGTTTCTTAACTTTGAATTAGCTTCTGTTTACTCCCTTACTACTTAACAAAAGTACACTTTATTCACCTCCTTTTACTGTTGTTGTCTCTTCCTACTTTATTTTGCTTTTGCTGCTTTTTCATAAAAGTGTTCAGTTGCATTTATTCTGCTGTATTTATTACTGCTTGTTAGTAGCCAGATTAAATTTTAATTGTTATTCTAAGCCTCTTAGTTTTAGTTTAAGGACTTGGGCTTCAGGCCAGTTATTTTACTTGGAAAAAGGTTTGTGATCCTCACTGTTGTGGGAGGAGAGGGCACTTCTGCCCTTCTGAGCTGGGAATTGCTAGGTAAGGACTTGTTGTGCCTGTTAAGTGCCTTTGTTCCAATTTAAGCACTTGGGTTCCAAACTAGTTATTTTACATTACAACGATTTGTGGTCTAAACTCTTGTGGCAGGAGTGGATAGCCTACACCCTTCTAAGCTGGGAATTGCTGGTTGAAGGCTCATTGTGTCTGTTATTCTGAAAGTGTCTTAGTTCTGGTTTAAGCACTTGAGCTCTAAACCAGTTATTTTACATTAGGAGATTTGAGGCGTAGACTCTTGTGGCAGGATAGTGTGGCCTACATCCTTCTAAGCTGAGAATTGCTGGTTGAAGGTCTATTGTTTCTGTTGTTCTGAACAGTCTTAGTTCTGACTTAAGCACTTTGTCTTTAAAACCAGTTGTTTTACATTAGGAGGGTTTGTGGTCTAGACTTTTGTGGTTGGAGAGTGTGGTGTATACCCTTTTAAGTTGGGAATTACTGCTTTATTTAAAGTGTTTTTGCTACTGTGACTGATTTTATGCATTTTGAATTTTTAGTACTTTGCATTTTATAGCATAGGCCAGACTCAGACTTGCTGAATCTTGACTGTTTGGTATCCTTTGAACATTAAAATCAGCTCTTCACTGAGATACTTAAAGATCTGAGGCATCCATTGCTTCCAACTAACTATAAGTGCTTGTTTTTGCTCTTATATTCCACGTTTAATTTGTATTTGCATTCTACTGTCTGTTTAAATTGAATGAAGTGGGGTTTTTTTGCCACATTTTACTATATACTGTACCAGTTCAACTGTAGCATAGCCCAGTTCCAGGTTTGCTTTTTCAGGGTCTGTTTTGTAACTTCTGACCATCAGATTTAAGCCATCCTTGTTGGTGAAGGCCCTTCTGCACCTCATGGGAGGAGAGTCCCATCTAATTGAGGGTGATTGGACTACAGCTCAGAGAGAGCATTTGTATTGGCTAGTCTGAGTTAAAAGGGTTATTTATTATTTTGCATGTTGCACACCGTCATGCACTGCCGTGTAGCAGTGGTTACAGTTTGTGGTTATAGATGCAAACGTTTTGCTTGTTAAATTTTCCCTTAGCACTTTGCTTGGGGTCCTCCAGAGGTTTTTTGCAGCTCTGCTCTGCTGTCAAGTGGAACACTAAGCCTAGCCTCAGAGGTACCAACACACATCTCATCCACTAGCCATTACTAAATGTGATCTCTTTTCTTGACCATGTAAATTCACCTAACACTATGGACAGACAGTTTCTCCAGCCAGCCTGGTCGAAATGGGCATCCTGAGCCAGTGTAACAACTGCCTCATGTTCACCAACAGCCCTCTACTCCTAGTCCACACAAACTCAACATGTGACAGATGCAACTGTATTAAGAACCTTGAATCCATGCTCTGTCACACAACAGTCAGTACATATGATAATGAGCAGGTTGTCAGCATGCACACCTCACTTCCTACTCCACCCAAACACACATCACACATACCTACATATGCAGAGTTCCTCACCAGAAACCTATCTAAACACCAGAGATCTTCCAAACACAAGCATGCTACACGTAATACTTCTTCTGCACAACACAATATGCATAAGTATTTCACCTGTCAAGCCCTTAAGACAAAACAAAAAAACAAACGTTAGATGATTTCATTGTGAGACACACAGATGGCCCTCTCACTAGGCTTGTTAAGGAAAAGGTCACAGTCAGCTGTCTGTCAGGTGCTGGGATCTACCATATCACACATGCACTCAAGTCTCTCAACAACAGCTACTGTTATGACTTAGTCATAGTCCATGTTGGTGTGAACGACTTGAGATGTACCTCTGTGGACTATATGAAGAGAGACATGACTGAGCTCTCGGATTATGTGTCCATGCAGTTATGTCCCTAGCCATAAGCAGTATTTTACCTTCACCTAACATGATGCCTAACTACAAACAGAAAATAATTGGCTTAGTTTCTGGTGTCATTCTAAGAGGATCCAGTATCTGTCAACCTGGGATGACATGATCGACAGACCTTGAGATTGCCTTTATCTGTCACCCATGGGATTTTGGCTACTGGCTAAGGCTCTTGCCATCACCGTAGTGCCTTTTTAGGCAGTGTTTCAAGGACGAAATACCCAATGTAAAAACTCCATCTAAAAACGACCTCAAGGTTATGCTGCTAAATGCAAGGAGTCTTAACATGCAACTGCACTCACTGGAAACAGTCTTCACCTTGGAAGACACAGACATTTGTGCAGTCACAGAGACCTTTTCCAAGGCTGTGTAGAGCACCCCAGCCATACCAGTTTCCACTTCCTTCCACGCGTTCAGACCACAAACTGAAGGTGTGGAAACTAAAGGAGGTGGTGTATCTATATTCATTAAAGATAAATACACCTCCCGATTGATGGAACAGTATGATTCTCTGGAGATACTTCAGTTGCAATTAACTGCTGGTAAGACACCTATTCAAGTCATTGCCAACTACAAGACCCCTCCATGAATCAAGACACCCGTTCTGCCTATTTGGATCTACTTAATCTATCAAGATACACCTGAACACTGTAATTTTCGGCGACTTTAACTACCCGCCCATTGACCGGGTAAATTACTTGTGCTTAAATGCACTTGCCCAAAGGTTCTTTGACTTCATTAACTCCATTGCCCTGGACCAGCTGGTTGACACCCCCCACAAGGGGTGCCAACATCCTGGATCTGGTGCTTAATAAGCACCCCCACTGTGAGGTTTTCCTTGGTGAGATCTGACCACAGTCAGTCTCATTTGCAGTAACAATCACACCCCCCCCCCCCCCAGCAGCAGCAGCTAAACTGAAAAACTTCTCCAAAGCAGGTTATAACCTCTTATGGGATGGTATAAATAGCTTCATTGCAGCTCCCGCTCAGATAGAGCTAGCAACTATACTGAGTTCTACACCAATGCTTTAGACAACCACCTGTATAACTGCATTGACTCAGCCATACCTGATAGGATCAAAACAAGTTCCTGCCTGGTGGACAACTGCCATTAACAGACTTTACAAGAAGAGAAGTAATTGCTGTCCGAGTAAGAGGGAGTGAGCCCTAAATGGGAAACACTCCCTCCTCAGCTTAAACAAGCAAATAAGACTTCTTGTGAAGTCCTCCAAAGCAAACTACGTATCCAAATTAGCTTCCTCAACTAAGGACAACCATAAAGTGTTCTTTAGTTACATCCACAACCTAAAAGGAAAGGCCCAGATTTGTGTCGAACTGGTAGTTAATGATACCACATATACCGAGCCTGTGGACATAACTAACCTGTTGGCCAACAGGTTCTGTGAAAACTTCACTCCCCTGTCCCTGCCACACGTGCCTCATGACATCCCTACCACCTGTCCCCTACATTGTAGCTCTAAGGAGCAGGTCATATACGCCCTGTCTAAGGCCAAAAATGCAGCATCTATGGGACCTTATAACATCCCAGGATGCATCCAACATAGGCTCCAACAAGAATTACAACACCATTGGGTAATCCTTTCAATAATAGTCTAAACACTAGCTTTGTCCCATCTGAATGGAAAACAACTGCCATAGTTATTCCCTTCCACAAAGGTGGTGCTTCCACTGACCCCAGGAACTATAGACCTATTAGCCTGACTAGCCTTATCTGCAAGACCATGGAGCGAACCATCATGGACCTTATCAACAAAGATATCTTCAAACATTTGACCCTACTCAGTTTGGATTTGTCAAAGGGAGATCATGCCTGTGAAACTGGTGGACTTCTTTGAGACAGTCAACAAGGCCCTGGACAAGGGGAAATCTGTGCATACAATCTACTTAGATTTAGCCAAGGCTTTTGACACTATCCCCCACTCAGGCATCCTTGACAAACTCACCCAGCTAGGTATCAACCCTTATATCATTAGATGGGTTGCTAACTGTCTCACTGATGGAACACGTGTAGTCAAAATAGAGGAATCAACCTCTTATCAGTAGACCTGTGACCAGTGGTGTTCTACATGGATCAGTCCTGGAACCTTTAGTTTTTGCTTGCTTCTCCTTTGGAGAAACAGATTCCAGAGTTATGTGGCTGACGAAGTTTGCTGATGACTGCACAATGGGATAGGTCACAAACAAATGATTGGTGCCAAAGTCATGGTCTTAAACATTTTTTGCACTGAGCTTATCATCCCATTAAGTAAGAGCAATGTTCCTGCTTACTATCACATCAGTAGCAACACCTTAAGTATGCACTTAGTGGTGAAAGACCTGGGCACACAGATTGACAGCAGCCTTGCCTTTGATCACCATGTCTCCACAGTGGTAAGAGGGACATTCTGTTTTGCTCCTCTCTTAAGTAAGGGCATTACCTCCAGAAAAAAAAAGTTGTAACCTCCCTGTACTTGTTCCTCATCAGGCCAATAATTGAGTACAACACCCCTTTTGGTATGTACCTTTCCAAGCTCCTGCAGCAATTAGAGATACCACAAAGGTTCCTCACAAGGAAAATTCAAGGTGTTCAGCATCAGTCCTATGTGGATAGTTTAAAATCTCTGTCACTTTATTCTGTTTCATACAGACTACTCGGAGGTGTTCTCTGCCTTGCATATAAGGCGATCTCTGACCCTGCTTTATTGGAAATGTTGCATATCCACAAGTCAAATAGAACCTGGGTTACTTGCTCTAAAGACCTTAACCTAGTATGTGATATTAATAGAACCTGCTGGAGGGACAGATTTGTCTCCCAGAGGTTATCACACCTTTGGAACAGACTCCTACTTCATGTCATACAGTGCACCTCATTGACCCCTCTTCAAACGCAATCTGGACAATTAGACGGATAACCGTAAATTCACCCCGGGGTTCCACATTTGTCCCACTTGGACAGGGGCAATAGGTGCTGATCATGGAAATAAGGGTAGAACTTGGTTAGGCTTGTAAGGGCCTTAGGCCCATTAGCCTAGTAACTTCCTATGATCCTATGTTGTACTATGTTTTGCCAGGGTGTGGGAATTTTATTTATTATTTTCCTATGTGGCAGGGCCATATCCTTTCTCTTGAAGCAAGAAAGTTCTGAATTTTTGGCTCCCTAACCACTGTTTTATTTTGTAGCTCTCATGCAGAGCAGTGGCTAGGGTGTTTGCTCCAATCCTTGTCATGATGTCTGCTATAGCTTAGGCTATTAAAACAATGATCTGTTATAACATCAGCTGTAAAGGTAAGATCCAATGCTATCTTCATCCGATTCCTCTCTAGATTTTCAGATCCAACTGGACCTGTCCTCATAGGTTCATAGGTTGGTAGTAGGCTATCGGCCCTAGGGCCTATACAAGCCTAGCCATAACAATTCCCTAGCTATTTCTTCCCACAGTATTTACTTCCCTGGACCTCTGTCTAGCAGGGTGACTGACGTGATCCCCGGGGTGAATTTCTTATCTCCCATCCAATCATCAAGGTTCCTTTTGAAGAGGGCCAAAGAGGCACTCCACTGTGTCTGAAACTTTTCAGTTCCATAGCTCTCCTCCTGTACCCATAATTGTCTGAACTCCACCTCGCTACTTCAGATCTCATTTGTCGCCTGAAGAATTTCGTTATGTATGCTGTATCCTTTCATAGATATTGTTAGTTTTGCTTCACTCTTCCATCTAACGATAGATGTGAAGTTGTTAAATCTCGCCGTTTATTCTCACTGATGGGTTCGGAGCTGATGCTCGGCTCTGACATGGCTGATGGCAAAGCTCAAGGTTTGCCAGTAGCTCCAGACCAAGCCCCTTATCCCACAATGCACTGCTGGAATTACCTCAGATCTAGTTTGCCGCTGCAAGAGAGATCTGTGATCCAGCTAGCTCGGACCATTTGTGAAAAAAATAGCAAGTTTTTGATAAAATCTTCTTTTTTCTCTTAGATATTTTTCATCTATGCAGTTTGTTAGTGTTAAAATTATAATAATAGAATTAGTAGTTTGTGATAGTTAGTGCCCTGTTGGCTTAGTCGTTTTGTGTGGGCCTTTTAGCCCTGTTTAGAGTTAATAATCACTATTTTTTTCTAGTCAGGCTTTCTCATTGGGCCAGTTTAGCCCTGTATTTGTAATTTATAGTTTAACTCTGTCATAGTGCCCGGTGTGGGCTTAGTTGCTTTCCTTAGTTAGTGTGGGTCCTTACAAAGAAAGGAAGGTCTTCACCCTACTAGTTTTCAGTATACTGTTTTTTGTATTGTACTGTTTAGAGTATGTTGGATGACCAGGAAAAGTCCCATCCCAAATCGGGATTCAAGAAATGCCCAGATTGTGGGCAGAAAATGTCCATCACTGACGGACACATTCAATGTGTTTACTGACTGGGGGCACCTCCAAGACACATGCAGCATTTGCCATTCCTTTTCTTCAAGAGTCTTCTTGGAGAGAAGGTGGAAGCTAATTGACAGGGGATTACTGCAGCATTCCTTTTCTGAGGTGTTGAGTAGCCAGGAAGGTGCTAGAATTTCTTCCAAATCCTCCAAATCTTCAAAATCTTCGGATCCCAAAGTTGCAAAAAAGGCAAGAAATTCAGAGGGTACAGGGTCATCAGTTCCACAGACCTTGGAACCGAGTATCCCTTTGATTCGGAGCCAGCTCCCAGTCTTGGAGCAGGTCTCTGAGGTTCCCTCTTCTCCTCTGCTCCAGTCAGCACCTTTGGTGCATTCATCTAAGTCTTCAGTCAGCCTTTTGGATTTGAACATGGATCGGCTAGTGCAGAAGCTTTTGCAGGCACCAGGACTTGCCAAATTGTTGTCGGCCCGAGCATTTCGTCAGTGCCGAAGACCATTGAACCGGATTTGTCTACTCCTCCTCCGAGCCTTACTGGACCCTCGGAGCCAAAGGAACCCGAACCGATGATTGTCGAACCTTTGGAGCCGACACCCGCACCGGTGTTATCGGCTCCATCTACTCTGATGTCCTCGCCACCGACCGAGGACTCTAGGAGCCGACGCTCTCCCATCGGGTCCGGGGAGGATAGTCAGACCGATTTGTCGGTGCCGACTCTTCCTCTTGGGGCTTTGGCTCAGATGAGCTCGCCTCCTACCTCTGGCTCGATGCCTATGGTTTCGGTGCAGGAGGATCGGACTGTCCTTACGGGTCCGTCTACCCCTTCTCATCGGAGTCATGGCGCCTTCGATGCTATGAGGAGAGTCCTGTCTCCCAAGACAGCGTCAGCATCGGTTCAGCCTTCCCTCTCCCCTCAAGCTCCTGTGTCTGCACCTTCGTCTACCAGTCCCCCTAAGCGTAGAGACCCTGGGCCTCAAGTACCCCCACAGGGCATCCCCTGCTCTTCTGAGACCTCCCCAGATCCCCCCACTAAGGAGGTGCCCAGGAAGAGACTGTGCAAGAGGAGGCACTTAGACTCCCCACAGGAGTCATTGACATCTGACACGGACTTGGATGAGTCAGAAGGGTCCCCTCGATCCCTCTCTAAGAATATCGCCTTTGCGGAGATATTGGAGATCCTTAGAGGGGCGATTGGCAGTCCAAGACCCCTACTGAGGATGAGTCCATGCTCTTGAAGGCTTTTGGGTCTCAACCTTCCACTTCTTGGGTGTCTCCGCCTTATGACAAGCTCATGGAACTGATCTCTCGTAAGGCATGGGAGTCACCGGAGGCCATGGAACCTGTCCCTCGCAAGCCAAATAAATTCATGTCTGCCCCAGTGGACAAGCCCTTTTTGACTAGGGGAGTGCCTGTTGATGCCATGGTGGTAGCTGCAGCTACCAAAAAGGAAGTGTCTGAAACATCTGCATCTATTCATCCTCCTAACAGAGATTCTAGGATCATGGATAGATATGGGAAACGCATGTTTAGTTCAGCGACTTTTTCTGTGCGATCACTGAACTACTTAACCCATTTTATGAGACTGCAAAGAGATCTGAAAGAGCTAGGAGATACTCTCCAGGGTACAGTAGCTGCAGGGGTTGCCGACAAAGTCAGCACACAGCTCGATACCCTAAACTCAATTGTGAACTCATCCATGGGTCTCATATCTTATGCAGCTGATGGTTCCAGTAGAGCTGCTAGTTCGGGCATTGCTCTGCGAAGACAAGCCTGGATGCATCTCTGTTCCTTTGCAGAACCCTTTGTCTTCCTTTATCAACACCCCATTCGATAGCTCATCACTGTTTGGGCCTAAAGTAAAGGAAACTTTAACCAGGTGTGAGCAGGAAGGCAAGATCTTATCTGCCGTTGGAGTCCATTTTTCTACCCCTACTCGGCCCTACCCCAAGAGTCCTAGAGGAGGGAAAATGTGGTTCTGAAAAGCACAGGGAGCCTTTCAGGACACACGTGGAGAAACCCCCTCTAGAGGCAGAGGAAGGGGTTATAACAGAAGACACTGTCCCCGCGGCAGAGGGAGTCTGCAACAACAGGGTGACAGGGGTCAGTTCTCTGATCAACCCTACCAGCACCCCTGAAAGGGGGCCCGGCTGTTCGGCTCTGGAGGCAGTCGGAGGTCGCTTGTCTTTGCACCCAGAAGCCTGGCTAAACATAACATCAGATACATGGGTACAAAGCATTATTTCCAGAGGATATTTCATACTGTTCTCTTCCCCTCCCATTCCTGTAAACAGAATCCCAGATTTTCCACCCAGTCTCAGGGAACAAGCGATTGTAGAGGTCCACAAATTGCTAGAAAAAAGAGTTATCCAACCAGTCCCAGCAGACTAAGTTAGATTCGGAACTTACTCAAGATTCTTTTTGGTACCAAAGAAAACATGGACTGGAGACCTATCTTGGACCTCAGCTGACTCATCAGTTCAAAAAGAAAGAGAAGTTCTGAATGGTCATGCTTCAGTCCATTCTTCCCTTCCTAGGGAAAGGCGATTGGATGTGCTCCATAGATCTCAAGGACACGTACAGTCACATAAAGATGAACAGACGCTCCAGAGATCACCTGCGTTTCCGGCTGGGAGCCAATCATTACCAGTTCCGAGCCCTGCCCTTTGGTCTCACTACAGCCTCCAGAGCGTTAACCAAATGCATGGCAGTGGTCACGGCTCACCTGAGGCGTCTAGGATTCCAGGTGTTTCCATACCTAGACGATTGGCTTCTCACCACTACCACCAGGCATCAATTGACTCCGGTAACACAGTACACTCTGACACTCTGCCATCAATTAGGCATTACAATCAACTTCGAAAAGTCTGCCTTATCGCCATCGCAGTATACCATTTTTGTAGGAGCAGCGTTAGATACCTCAACTACTACTCTACGTCTTCCGGTCGAAAGAGTCTCACTTCTCCGGCAACACGTCAGCTCACTGGTGTCAAAGAAAAAAGCTACAGCAGCAGAGGTGTTGAAGGTGCTAGGTTTGATGGCGGCAGCAATCCTGGCTATACCATTGGCAAGGATGCATATGCAAATTCTTTAATGGCTCCTCTTTGCTCAGTGGTCTTACCAGAAACTACCGATGCACCACATGATTCTCGTCATGGATTCTTGCAAGATAGACTTTCGGTGGTGGTTGACGTCTCTTCATGTCGCAGTCGAAAGACCCTTTGCCCCCCCCCCCCCCAGAAGCCACAGGGTGGGGGTGGGGCATTTTCAGGGAAAGACTGCCCAAGGCACGTGGACGGATCAAGAGTCACATCTGCATATCGATGTTCTGGAGTTGAGAGCGGTACTTCTGGCGTTGCAGTACTTTCAGGACTCTCTTCTTCTCTTCCTGTAGGAACTATTGCAGTTCAGATGGACAACATGTCAGTAGTCTGGTACTTGAACAAGCAAGATGGAACCAAGTCTTATCCCCTTTGTCGGGAAGCCCTCAGGGTCTGGTAATGGGCTGTGTCATCCCAACATTTTTTGTTAGCAACGCACATCCCGGGGAAGTCCAACGTGATAGCGGACAAGCTAAGCAGGAAGATATTGCTCCCTCACAAGTGGTCTCTCAAATAGGTTGCGGAGTTGATTTTCCGCAAATGGGGCCAGCCTTGCTGCAACCTCTTTGCCAGCCACATCAATTCAAAATGCAGAAGCTACTTTGCCCTAATACCACCTCCGGGACATCCCCCGAGAGATGCACTCATACACGATTGGCCCCCGGGTCTCCTTTATGCATTCCCACCCTTCCCATTGATACCCAGATTTTTACAGAAAGCAAAATCGGGAAGGAATGTTATCCTCATATACTGGCCTCGACAGATTTGGTTCCCGTTTCTCCACCATCACCTGTTGGAAGATCCATGGATCCTGGACCCAGTTCCGGACCTTCTGACACACCCGTCAGGGGACCTTCATCCTTCCCTGCAGTCCCTGAAACTGACTGCTTGGCTAATCCACTTCCCCTAATTGCCAGGCTTCATTCAATTTCAGAAGATACAAGCCAAATGATCTTGTCTTCTTACAAGTCATCCACCAGGAAATTATACTGCAGTAAGTGGAAAAGGTTCTCAATTTGGGCCAACACACAGAAAATTGACCCTTTCCGAGCTCTGCTATCGTCCATTTTAGAATTTTTGACCAAGATTTTTTAAGGAAGGTGCAACAGCTGCTACAGTTCAAGTCCAGTTAGCTGCCATCTCAAATTTCCACCTTGGATTTGGTGGCTCGAATATTATGGGCCATAAGTTATCTAAAACTTTTCGTAAAGGTGTTCTTCACATGAGACCTCCTGTCAAAATTCCTTATTCTCCCTGGAATTTGAACTTTATGCTGTCTCAGATTATTCTCCCCCCTTTTGAACCAGCATCTTCTTGTGATCTCAAATATTTATCCTGAAAAACTATTTTTCTAGTGGCCATTACTTCTGCCCACAGAGTGTCAGACCTCCAAGCATTATCTGTCAGACCACTTTACATGATTTTCCATGCTGATATCTCAGAACAAACCCCTCATTTTTACCTAAAGTCTGTTCTGAATCCCATATCAATCAGGTCATTGAGCTGCCAGTCTTTTTTCCCAACCACTCTAACAAATTGGAATACATGCTGCACAAACTTGATGTACACAGACGGTTCAGATTTTATCTTGACAGAACTAAGGATATTAGAAAATCAGATCAACTTTTTGTATCCTTCTCAGAAGCCAGAAAAGGTAATCCAGTGGCTAAAACAACTTTATCTAAATGGTTATCAGATTGTATATCCTTTGTTAATGCGAACATGCCATCGACACACAAACCTAAGGCTCATTCTATCAGAGCCGTTTCTATGTCTTCTGCCTTTCAAGCTAAATTGCCCCTTGACAATATTTGCGCTGCAGCCACTTGGTCTAAGCCTCATACATTTATCACACATTACAAAGTAGATAAGGCTTCCAGGGACAGGTCTTCCTTTGGTTCCATGGTACTGAAAAATGTACTTCCATGAGCCACCCAAGATTGAGGGTGCTAGGGACACCACCCATCAGTGAGAATAAACGGCGAGATTTAACAACTTCACATAAAGAAGTTATGTACTTACCATAATGTTCCATGTGAGTTGTTTATCTCCCCTTTATTCTCACATCCCTTCTTCCCCCTCCTGGCTGACAGTTGACTTAGAGGCTAGTACCATCCTGGTTATTCAATACGTCTTCCCCTTCGGGAAGTGCTTCCTTGAAGAAATAAATAAAAGGGTATATATACTCGCAGTAAACAAGATCTGAGGTAATTCCAGCAGTGCATTGTGGGATAAAGGGCTTGGTCTCGAGCTACTTTCAAACCTTGAGCTTTTGCTATCAGCCGTGTCGGAGCTGAGGATCGTCTCCGAACCCATCAGTGAGAATAAAGGTGAGATAAACAACTTAAATGGAACGTTATGGTAAGTACATAACTTCTTATTTTTTTTCTCTCCAGGTTTAGATATTTCGCTAAATTTAGAGCTTGCTTGCCTATACAAGCCTAACCATAACAATTCCTTGGCTATTTCTTTCCACACTATTTACTTTCCTGGACCCCGTGTATATAAATGTATGTATAAAGTGTGTGTGTGTGTGTGCGTGTGCATGCGTGTATATACGTGTGTGTGTGTGTGTGTGTGTGTTTGTGTATATATACACATATATATATATATATATATATATATATATATATATATATATATATATATATATATATATATATCCACACAGAGATATATATATATATATATATATATATATATATATATATATATATATATATATATATATATATATATGTGTGTGTGTATATATATATATATATATATATATATATATATATATATATATATATATATGTGTGTATACACACACACACACACACACACACACACACACACACACACACGTGTCTGTGTGTGTATATGTGTGTGTAAATTATGTAGCTTACCACAACTGAATTTTAGTAGCCATTCAGTGAAAATCCCCTGTATCCATTATTTTGGGGGTAAGAACGCTAAACTTACATCAGCTAGTCTGTAAAATAAGTGTTCCTCCCAACAAGTTGTAAAAAGGGCACAGAAAAGTTTTTAGATTAATTAAAATAATTAAAATCCTTACTACTCGCCTTTTAAGAACATTGTGGTCTGGTTTAAGACCTGCTCCACTTGCCCTGCCGGGCTCGCTCTGCACCCCACCCCAACCACCCCCAGTGGTGTTACATTTATAGTAATCACCACTCCCACTTTTCTAGAACAAATCAACTCTACCTCTCCCATAACACTCCTATGCCTTCCTGCCAGTCTTTTCTCTATTATCCTCCTATATTCCGGTCACAACCTATTCAGTTATATAGTCACTAAAGCCTGTAATGTCTTCACCCAAAATGATAACATTACTCTCACTGTTCTCCTTCATGCTTTTTCCTTATCTCCTCACATTTTATGAGAATCAGTACTGCACAGTATTCCAGTATCCAAAATACCAAACATCTTCCCCAATACTTTCCAATTTAAAGGACCGCCTAATAAGTAGCCCAGCAGTAGACATCACTCCCTGTACACATTATCAACCTACTTATCTTAGATATACCAGCTCTAAAACCAAACACTATTATAAACTTATAGATAAATTTTTGAAACTTATACTATGGTTACACTATAACCTAATACTAGATGGTGACATACATCCTAACCCTGGCTCATCCACCCTAAATAAAACTAGCCCTCACACAGCTCACCTAACCAAAACAACAACTATTAACCAACCCTTCACTTCACCTTAACATCAGAAGCCTAAATAACAAAGTGCATGAACTACATGCCCTCCTAGCCACCCACTCCCCCCACTCCCCTGACATACTCTAACAGAAACTTGGCTTAAACCATCAACTTCTGATTCTGAAATGTTAACACGACGAACCAAAACTTCACCAGTTCAAACACCATATGTTCGAACTGTGAATTTCGAAAACTGATTATCGTGAAGCCGCGGAACACCGAATTCTTTCCCAGGGAAAGAATTTGGTGGGCCGTTTCTGTGGCTTTGCGATTTTAAGCACTGTGGTGGAAGGTTACGGGTTAGGTGAGTTAGGGTTAGGGCACGGGTAAGGTGGGTGTGCGATAGTGACAGGCTTTAGGGTTAGGGCTGGATAGATGAGTTAGGGTTAGGGTGCGGGTCAGGTGAGTGTGCGATAGTGACAGACCTTAGGGTTAGGGTTTGGGTTAAGATAAGTGGCTAGGGTTAAGATAAGTGGCTAGATAGTAGTGTATGTACAGTTTAGTGTAGGGTTAGATGTAGGATTTTAAGTGTATGTCTGTGAATTGCTGTTTTTTGGTGTGCTTGTGTTTTGTGTGTTTCTTGGAACAGCTTTTTTTTTTTTCCTTGAGAAAAAAATCGCTGTTCTAAGCCTTCGATGGTTTTGCACTTCGAGGTTAGAAGTTCGAACATATGGTGTTTGTACTTCTGCCGTTTTGTCGAAGTGATCTAGACCCGTGTGAACCACCTTACTCGCATCTACGGCTTTGTTGACTGCCTCAAAGAAGTCGATCTGGTTTAGGAGGCATGGTCTGCCTTTCACAAACCCGAACTGGGTGGGGTCCAAAGTTTGGAGGTTACCAATGTCTTTGTTTATGAGTTCCATGATAATGCATTCCATGGCTTTACAGACCAGGCTAATAGGGCGATAG
Organism: Protopterus annectens; assembly: GCF_019279795.1. Classification (NCBI taxonomy): domain Eukaryota; kingdom Metazoa; phylum Chordata; order Ceratodontiformes; family Protopteridae; genus Protopterus; species Protopterus annectens. The sequence goes on along the minus strand of NC_056726.1, from coordinate 359,844,062 downwards.
TTCCTGGGATCAGTGGTGGCTCCCCATTTGTGGAGTGGGATAACTGTTGCTGTGCGCCATTCAGTGGGCACAAAGCCTGAAGTGAGGCTATGATTGAACATGGTGCTTAGCTGGGGAGCCAATTAGTTCTGAAGTTCGTGTAAAACGCAGCCTGAGATGTTGTCCGCTCCCATGGATGCTGTGTTTTTGGCTTTAGAGAGTGCAGCATTTACCTGCATAGTTGTGATTACAGGGACTCTGCATTCTTCCTGTATAGATATGGGCCCTTTAGGGGGTGAGAGAGGGGTAAAGTTAGCACTGAACCTATCTGCCAGGATATTGGCAATATCAGTTGGTTCTGTAATTTTCGTGCCATTGTGCTGTAACTCAGAGCAGATCTGGGTGTTGCCATTTTAGATTCTTGACCTAGATATAGAATGCTTTGTGGTTGTCCCTAGAATTAGTGGTGATTTTTGTTTTCATATCTAGCTTTGGAGGATCTTATAAGGGATCTCAGCTTCTTACTGAGGCTGACCAGGGAGCTCCTCCACTCATGGGATTTTACTCTCTTTTGCAGCAGTTTCTTCCTTCTGTTGTAGAGTTTGTTTAAGGCAGGGGACTACCAGATTGGCTTCCTTTTTTGGAGGATAGCATTTTGGTTCTGTTTGGGATAGCACAATCCACGTACTCGTGTAAGTGCTTATAGAGTGCATTTTTGTAGGATTCAGCAGTCATAACTGTATTGTCCATCTGCATGAGTGTCATGAAGTTCACCACTTCTGTCTTAAGAAGCATGAAGTTGGCTTTGGAGAAATTTTTTACCATGGTTTCCTTAATGGGAAGTGGGGGCAGGATGTGGATATCTAGGGTCATTAGCTTATGGTCAGATCTGACCAACGAGGAGTTGACTTCATGTGTGGAATACCGGTCACTCATGTTGGTAATGACTAGGTCTATGATATTGTTGCCCCTGGTGGGGGTGTGGATAAGTTGATCCAGGGCATTGGAATTTATGAGTTCCAGAAAGCATTGAGCAAAGGAGTTGGTACATGAGTAGTTTTCCCAGTTAATGGTGGAGTAGTTGAAATTGCCTATCATTAGGGTGTTTGGTTGAACCCTAATAATTTCCAGTATATCAAGAAAAGAGGAGTGGGAATCCTGGGACATGGTGGGGGATCTGTAGTAAGCTACAATTTGGATTGCAGTTTTGCCCAGAGTTAGTTGCACTTGGATAACCTCAGATGCATTATGCTGAGCAACTAGCCTGGAGGTGTGGATATCCATAATGAATATGGACACCCCTCCGTCTTTGGTGTTCCGGTCCAGGTTAGGTGGCCGTAAAGTGTGGTATGAGTTATAGCCTGGTAATGCAGTGGTGCTGTCTGGAGCCTTGAACCAAGTCTTAGTCACTGCACAGATATCGATGTTCTCCATTTTAAGGAGTGCTTTGAGGGAGTGCATTTTGAGATTTAGACTGCTATCATTGAATAGCATTACACTCAGTTTGTGCTTGCCTGTTCCTGTTTTGGTGGTGAATTTGTCATTTGAACTTTGCCTAAAAAAAGGCATTATAGGGGCGGCAAGAGCCTTGGCCAGTATCTGGAATCCCAGGGGTGACAGGTGCAGGCCACCTCTGGCAAAGCATCATGGTCTGTCGACCATATCGTACCAGGCAGACAGATACTGGATCCTCTTAGAATTACACCAGAAGCTTAGCCAATTGTTGAAGTCAGTCATTTTGTCCTTGTACTGCGGTATCAGGGCGGCACAGGGGTGCAGCGGTTAACATTGTCGCCTCACAGCAAGAGGTTCTCCGGTTCAATTCTCAGCTGGGGTGCCTTCTGTATGAAGTTTGCATGTTCTCCCTGTGCTTGCATGGATTTCCTCTGGGTACTCCGGTTTCCTCCCACATTCTAAAGACATGCATCTGGAGCATTTCTCCCCAGGCCTCTGTTGAAAACAGGCTCTGTGGAGCCTAGTCAGACTTTCCTGGTCAACAAATGTAAAATAAAAAAATAAATAAAATAAGTCATTCTGGGAGATGGCAAGATTATACTCTTGGCTAGGGTCATACCTGCCTGGGCTACAAGATCGGAGAGCTCTTCCATCTCTCTTTTTATGTAGTCCAGGGAGATACGTCTCGGGTCATTCACACCAACATGGATAATGACAGAGTCATATTTGTACTTGTTGTGGCCTGAGTGCGTGGGTTTGTGGCAGATCCTGGCACCCAACAGGCAGCTGACAGTAACCTTCTCCATGTTTAGCCTGGTGAGTGGGACATCATTGTGCCTGACTATAGAGTCACCGATGACTAGTGTGTTGGGTACATTGTTTTACCTTTTGGGCTGTGGTTGAGTGGTACACTGAGTCTGTGGGCTATGTGTCATTTGGGTTGTGTTGGAGGGGTGGAGGTCGTTTGCGTTTCTGCTTAGGAAGTCTCTGTTGCTTGAGCAGATTATTATTGTGAGCCTCCGCAAATGTTTTTGTGTTTCTGTGTGTGGATTTTGGTGGTGTATGTTTAGTGGGACTATGTGATGAGTGTAGTGTGGTGCAAGTTTTCCTCTTGACTGCCAAGTTCAGTCTTGGTTGGAGAGAGCTTTACCTCCAGTTTGGCTAGATAAGTGCATCTCTCACAGGTTGTAGTGTTGGGTGGTAGGAGGAGAGGGTTGTCTGTATACATTAGGCAATTGCTACGTTGCCTCAAGATGCCCAGATTTGTCAGATACACAGGAGAGAACACTGGGTGCTGACCCTTGGACATGCCTGAATAAAAAACTATTTTCCTCTAGACAAGTGAGGAAAGTGAGTACAAAAACTGTTTTTCTCTAGGTAATGAGGAAGGTTGAGTGCTGTAGTAATTTGTAGCTTATTTAGTGCTTACAACAAGTTCTGAACAAGTGCTGAGCACGAATAAGCAAATCCAAGTGCTAAAACTAAAAAGCTGTATCTGAACTAGACTAATTAGAGGAAAGAAACGAGTGCAAATGCGAGCTTTTAAATCAGAAAGTTGAGAGGTATGGAAAAACTTCCCAAACGGCCAATGACTACAGTTTCTGGGTCAGAACCACTCCTTATGCGGTAGATAGGTTACCTAGTGCTTACCACTCCCACTGGTAAGCTAGAAGGCTTCCCTCCAACACAGAAAGGCTTGGGGGGGGGCTCAGGAGCTTACAGATAGTCCTCGATACAGCAAATCTGTATCTGGACTAGACTAAGTTACAGGACAGGCATGAAACGAGCATAATTCTTTTTTTAATTACAGTTAAGCAGAACACAGGGAGATTCTAGCAAAGTTTTTTTTTTTTTTTTTTTTTTTTTTTTGTAAACGAAAGGGAGAGAGGAGAAGCAGAAGATAATTCAAGTTGTGGGTTGGTTCTCAAATGTCCTCTCTGTATTAGGTGGAATGAGCTAATGACACTAGACTGGGAGGAGTGTCCCAGATCAAATTTATAGTAGGGGCGGGCAACTGCAAAGCCACCAAGTATAACAGCAAGACACCAACAGGGAAGGAGGGTGGGGAACAATACTTACAGCTACTAGCCTACACTCTTAGACAGTAAACACTACAGAAATGTTTATCACAGCAGAAGAACAGCAGTGAGCCACAAATTTTTTAAACAGATAAAGGAGCAAGGAGACTCTCAGTACCATCTTCTAGGAATGTGCCAAATGTTGGGCCATCTACGCTCTTCCTTATCCGGTTGCAGTCTGCCCTTCAGACCCAAATATCTTGGATCGGATTTTTCCTGGAACACCTCTTCTAGAGCCAACAGTCTTAAGTTACTTCAACTCTGACCGGTTCCATTACTCTTTCGGCTCTGATATGTTCAGATCCGGAAGACACTCTGAGCTGTGGCTTCTGGCCCAGGGCTCCAGGTGATGGGTCGACACAGAGGTTGTCAGAGCAATCTCTTCTCTCGGTGCTTCAGCACTCAATAGCTCTGCCCCAGGATTAACCTCAGGATCGAGATCCCTCAGTTCAAAGGCTTCTTTCTGTCTTGGGGACAAGAGGGGTCCTGAGGAGCCAGTGGCATCCTTGACCGTTGAGATTTTTAATGGGTACTTTCCATGCTTTCAGATAAAGCACATCCATCTGGTTTAGTTCCATCTGAATCCTGGCAAGAATCCGCTTCTACATTCTGTTTCCCTGTCGGATGTGGACAGTTGGTTCCTCGGACTTGTCAGGCTACATTTGTTTCCAGTCTGATTTGAAACTGGTTCATAAGAAACAGACATAGAAGTGGAAGCACATCTTCTCCAGAGTCTTACACAAAAGACACAGACTTGGATGAAGGTGAAGACTTCCCTAGATCCCCCTTAGAAGATGTCACCTTAAGTGAGATCCTCAAATTGATGAAGCAGAGATGGGGATGTGCACCAGGAACCATTCTCCAGATGGGTCTGCTTTCCTGGAAGCCTTTGGTACTGGGTGGTACCACCCATTGACCCACGTATTGATTTGCTGGCTCGGTGAACATGGAAGGACCCTGACATGGTGAACCCATTCCCAAAAAACTGACAGGATTTTGGCAGCACCAAAAGAGAGAGAATACTTGAGCAAAGGTCCTCCAGTGGATGCAGTGATGGTAGTGGCAGCCACAAAATAGGAACTGTCAGAGGAAATGTCCTGCATCTATCCATCTATCAGGGAGTCTAGGGCTGTGGACCAGTTTGGGAAACAGAAGTACGCGTCAACAACTTTTTAGATCACTGAATTATTTAAATCATGACACCAGATTTCAGAGTGACCTGACCAAGGAGATTTTCAAGTCTTTCTCAGGTAACCTGCCTGCGGATGTTCAGAAGACTATGGACTTCCAGCTTTCTATCACAATCCATTAGATTGGATGTGTCTGTCTGATTTTGCGGAAAGCTTCAAGACTTCCTTTGTTAATTCCCCTTTTGATGGCTCCACCTTTTTTGGACCAAAAGTGAAGTACACACTAACCAGGAGTCACAAAAGTGTGCTGCCAAAGGATAAAGAAACCAAAACTGCAACAACAAATCCACAGGTGGTGTGACCAGTAAGGCTCAGAGTCCCAATATAAAACACATTTATTCAACCAATATAAAAAGATGGTTCAGCGCTTTCCTCAAAACTGACTTCATCAGAACCATGAATTAAAAAGATCAAACACTTAAATATCTAAAATGCAAGGTCACATGATAACATAAAAATTCATTTTTAAAGGGGTATTACCCCATTTTATACACACATGGCTTTTCTCTTAAGCACAGGCATAATAGAGGTACTGTCATTTATCCCTGGCTCAGATGTTGCATTTAATCTCAATTGCCAGTTGAGCTCACTCTCCTCAATTTTATTTTCCCAGTAACCTCCCTTAACATCCTTCATAATTCTTTCTAAAATACCAAATTTAAAATTGCATTTTTTTCTTTGACATGGTCCATTGTCACCATTCTTAACTGCATAAAAAATGCTCATAGATACATTTCCGTAAGCTTCTAGTTGTTTTCCCCACATAAAAAAAAGTTACAGGTTTTGCACACCACAATATACACAATACCATGTGTACCGCAATTCCCTGAACTCAGAAAAACTCTCCGTGGGAGGGGGGCTCCCAACAACAATACTACTGTCCTGATTAATGTATTTGCAGTAGTTACACATACCACACTTTTTAGTCCCCCCCCCCCCTCAAGTGCCGTTGTCAGCATGCCTTTTAATCGGATGTTCTAGTAAGTTTTTTAAATCGTTACCTGTCTTAAAGACAAATTTTGTTTTTACCCAGGTTGTTCAAATATTTCTGTTACCTCTAAAAATGGTCAAATTTCTTGTTAAAATCTCTTTCCAAGACATCACTTTTACCATCAAAATTAATGAACATAGAATGGGGAAAAATTCTGTGTGTTTGGTACTTGTGCCCAACTATTCCTTCACTAGAACTCAGTAGGGGAATATATTTTACTCCCCATTCATTCAAGATGTTTTCTCCCATTTCTAAAAGAAAATTCTTTGGGTACCCTCTCTCTAAAAACACACTGACTAAATTACCATGTTCAAGTTTGAATGTGCTTAGGTCAGAGCACATTCTGACAGCTACAATATTTCTTTTAATGTGGGGCGGATGCTGACTAGTAGATTTCCTGTAAACTTTAGAGCAAAACATACCCTCTGTGTTAATTTTAAAGATGGTTACATGTAAATAATCTATAGAGTCTTCCCAATGTGTATGTGTGAACTTAAGAAATTAATTCACATTATTAATATAATGAATGAACTCATTCCTTTTACTAGCTTTCTTTTTCCATAGAACAAAGATGTTGTCCAAAAATCTAAGATAGATGTACTAACATGTATCATAACCTTGAGAGAAAACATATCTCTTCTCCCATGCATACATGTCCAGGTTTGCATAGGCAGGGGTGCAATTAGCACCCATTGCCACCCCGTTTACTTATTTGAAGAATTCATCCCCAAAAGACATACAATTATTCTTAAGAATAATCTCCATACCTTCTGCCATAAAATTAGCTAAACTAGGTTTAAGGGTAGTAAGTTCTACCAAGGCATCCCTAAACAACTCCAATCCTTCATCATGTGGTATTGATGAAAAAAGGTTGACAACATCTGTGGTTGAAAAACACACTCCATCATTGTAAAACTCTTGCTTAATCTGAGTAAGGAAATCCCACAAATTTTTTTTAACACATAACCCATAGGTTTTAAATTTTGTTGAATCACTCTGTCAATAAACACTGCTAAAGGGTGAGTAATGCTGTTCTTAGCTGCTAGTATCACCCTGTAAGGGGGTTTATATACATTTTTGTGGGTTTTCGGAATGCCAAACACCATAGGAATGATTGGATGATCATTTAAGAGGGATCTGTAAATCACTTCATTAATTACCCCTTGGTATAAAGAGTCTTCCAGAAAGAGTTGCACTTTCCTGTGTGCCGTAGAAACCCAATTCAAAGAAACTGTTTCATACCTGTCAGTATCACACAAGATGTTTAACATATCTTGTTCATAGTCAACCTTGTTCGCAATCACCATCCTACCCCCTTTGTCTGGTTTCATAACCCGAACAGCATCATTCTGTCTCCGTTCACAAAGGAGAACTGCCTCTTCTCTACTAATGTTGTAAAACTTTTTATTAGAATGTTGTAATTGTTGATAAATGTCATTAGTACAGATTTTCTCATAATTTGAAATTACAGGATGAAGAGGTGGGTTAAAAACACTTTTCCTTCTTACAACATCATTATTTTGAACACTGGTGTTACTGTCCTTAAAACATAATTACAAATTTTGTTTCCTAACAAATAATTTCAGTTCAATAAGCCTGTCAGCTAAATGATAATTTATCGAGGGAATGAATTTCAACCCCTTCCTAAAAAGAGAAAAATGTGTTGGGGTAAGGTTGATATCAGTAAATATTATAACCCCCATAGCTCATCACTTTCCCTTCAAATGCACTAATGATCTTCATGTCATACCTCTGTTCCCTTAGTGGTTGTTCGTTTTCTTTTTCCAACCCACTCTGTTCCCCCTGTTGTTCAAATTGTTGCCCAAGGAATTGTCCTAAAAGATTATTATATTTATTTTTGTTCTTATTTGATATCCTCTCTGACCTTCTAGGTCTAGAGTCACCATCATCAAACACTTCCTCATCCTGTAGTGAGGCTTGATTAGGATTTCTCCATGACCTGCCTTAGGGCCTTTACTCCATCTGTTCCTTGCTGGTGATATGAGTTTCCAAAGCATTCACTGGCTCCCAAGTATGCTTTGGGGAAGGTGTATGCTAAGTTGTTTTGATATTCAAGTGTGTCTGTATCCAGCTTTTTACTTTTTCTTCTCAAATTATCCTTGACATTATTTTCCACCCTTTCAAACAGCGTGCCACACTTTTCAGCAAGCAATCCTAAAGAACCATCATCTAAAATTTCATTATTTAAAACATTTGCTTTTTCTAACAAATCATTAATTTTGTTCTCATTCAGTCTAACAATGACTTGCATAACTTCTATACCATGGCGATCAAACATGGCTAAAAGTTCATCAGACTCTGACTGTCCCGTTAATAAACCATTAGGGAATTTAAACATTAAGTGTTTGGTCTTTTTAATTCATGGTTCTGATGAAGTCAATTTTGGTGAAAGCTCTTTACCATCTTTTAATATTCGTTGAATAAATGTGTTTTATATTGGGACCCTGAGTCTTATTGGTCACACGACCTGTGGATTTGTTGTTGCACTAACCAGGAGTCAACAAGATGGTAACACTCTCGCTGCAGTGGGAAACCGTTTTTCCAACCCTCGGATAACCTATTCTAGGAATCAGCAGGCTGGATAGATGATGCGGTTCTGTAAGTCACAGACCTCTTATCAGGATGGTCCTTGTGACAGGGGAAAAGGCAACATCAATGAACATTGCCACAGAGGCAGACTGTGCAGCCAAGGCTTTCGCAGTCCATTTACCAAAAAGCCCTTCCAGCACCTCTAAAGGGTTGCCCACATGCTGTACTCTGGAGGCAGTCAGAAGGGTACTTATCTTTGTACCCACAAGCCTGACAAAACATAACTACAGATTCTTGGGTAATAATTTCCAGAGGCTACTCTGTATCATTTCTCCTTCCTCCTACAAAGAAGAAAGGATTTCCCAATAGTCTTCCTATCAATGGGAACTCACATCAAAGAGTCATCCAAGAGGTCCCTGATGACCAGTTGGAGTCTGGAATCTACTCAGGGTTCTTTTAATACCCCAAAAAAGAGGAGACATGTGACCCATCTTGGACCTGAGTCATTGAAATCAGTATGTCAGACAAACTCCCTTATGGTCTCACACCAGTCCATTTTGCCTCTACTGCGGAAGGTTGAATGGATGTGCTCTGTAGACCTTGAGGATGACTACTGTCATGTGAAGATAGGAAAACATTTGAGAAGATTCCAACATTTCTGGCTGGGGACCAATCATTATGAATTCAGAGGCCTACCGTTTGGTCTCACCACAGCCTCCAGATGTTCAAGATGATGGAAGTGGTGGCAGCATGCCTTTGCCTTCTAGGGATTCATGTCTTCCGTTACCTCAAGTGATTGGCTGCTAACTGCTACCTACTGCATTCGGTTATCACACCATCAGGATCTTCTGCTCCTTATGATGCAAGACGTAGGGCTCACAGTCATCCTAACCAAAAGGGGTGGGAGGTTGGCATAATAGGGGTGGGAGATTGGCATAATGGTTAAGGTGTTTACCTTACAGACACAAGGTACAGGGTTTGATTCTCACATGGGGTAATTGGCTAGGCTTAAAATGGCCTACAAGGGCACTTAGCCTAGTACTAATCTATGAACTAATCTATGAACCTATGAACTTACCCCCTACTCAACAAACAGATTTTATCACATGCCACCTGTATTCAAGTGTACAGATTACCAGACTTCCCCACTCCAGAGTGCTGTCCCTGCACCTCACAGCTACTCAAGTATTTCACCATCTGCCTCCACCAGCAAGATTAATTCTCCATCTGTTGGGCCTAATGCCCTCTAAAGTATTCATTAGCCAGATTTTACATAAGAGTGCTTCAGTGGAATCTAGTGGTGCAGTGGTCCCTAATCTATCATCCACTTCACATAAAAATTCATCTCACTCGACAGCACATGTCCCAAAAAATTCATCTCACTCGACAGCACATGTCCTGGTAGGTAAAATCTCCTTCAACAACAGAAGTATGTCTGTTCCTTATAGATCCATGTGTGGCTGAAGTGGCCATTGACACATCCATTCTGTGATGGAGGGGACAGTTTGAAGGGAAGTACTTGGTCACATAGACAGGTCAACCTTCAAATCAATGTCTTGGAGATGAGGTTAGTCCTCTTGTATTGCAGGCATTTCAGCATGCCCTCCCAAGGATTGTGATATCTGTACAGACTGACAGTATGTCAGTAGTTTAGTACATCAGCAAACAGGGAGAAGCACTCTCCTATCCCTTGTGTTGAGAGGGCATGAGAGTTTGGCAGTGGTCTATGTCCTCTCACTGCTTTCTAATAGCAGTGCATGTACCAGGGCCATCCAGTGTACTGGTGGATAAATTGAGCAGAACAGTCTTAATGCCCCACAAGTGGTCCCTCAGTCCAATTTTCTGTCACTGGGACCAACCTTGCTGCAACCTGTTTCTATCCTACTAAAACAAGTGCAGCAATTACTTTGTCCTGATCCACAGGGACAGTCACCAAGGGATGCTGTAGTCCCACATTTGGCCCCCAGATCTCCTCTATGCCTTTCCCCCATTGCCTTTGATAAACAAATTCATCCAGAAAGCAAGAATGTGCAAGGTGGCTAGGGCAATCCTCATTGTTCCTTTCTGGCCTCAACAAACATGATTTCCCTTCCTTTGTCCTCTACTAGTACACGCATCATGGATGCTAGATCATTATCCAGACATATTAACACACCCACCTGGACTGCCTCACCCATATCAGAAATCCATGAAGTTAATTGCTTGGTTCCTGCAATTCTAACCTTAGCTAGAGATGCCACGCTTCCTAATTTGGTTATTCAGATCATGTCCGCCTCTCAAAAACAGTCCAATGCAAAGACCTATCATAGTAAATGAAAAAGATTCTCCATCTGGGCTATATCAAGAGGTTTAGATCCCTTCTTTGCCCCTGTCCCTTCCATTTTAGACTTCACATTGGAACTTTTCCACAACGGCTCCTGTAAGCTGCCATTTGCACTTCGATAGTGGAGCATCTCAAGTTTCCAAGTAGGGCAGAATGACATTGAAACTTAGATGAGCCAGATAGGTTTTCTGAACTACTGGGGAGACATGATGGTCAACAATAAGGATTTATCAACAAGGTTACTTAGATTCCTTACATCAGTGTCTGGAGGGCAGTCACCTATTTAGTATGTGAAAACATTTTGTTTACAAAAATAATTGTACAGTGTTTTTTCACATTTAATTTGAGACCGTTTTTCTTACACCAGTTCTTAACGTGGTCTATCCCATGTTAAAACCATTGAGTGAACGTCCAATATATTGACCAAGATAAGAGTACGCCATCCACAGAAGCATTTTATGTAAAGCACCAGCAGAAAACCTATCCTACCAGGCAAAACCAAGGTATCACCATATCAAAAGACGTAACAATAGACACATGAAGAATAAAACAATAAAGTAGGTCTTAAACAAAATGAAAAACCTATTGCTAGAACTGGTGACAGAAGCTGGACCCGAGTAACACAATGAACCATGAGTCGTTGTACAACCTCAGTGGAACAAGATTCCACCTATCTCACGATCAGAACTCGCAGAGATGTTGCATTCTTGGAGAGCTAATTAAACACCCAGATAAAACACCAGAAATGCTGTATGTATTTGAAACTTCTAAAGCACTAGTGACAGGAAATGTTGAATATTTGGGTGGAAGTGTCTCCACAAATACATCTATACCCCAGCCAAACTAAGAAAAAACTTCCAACAGTCTCTGAAGACTGCTGGCAATGTGGCTGTCCTGAAGAGGGCAGTTGGCTACATATATTCCTTAAGTGCTACAGCTTGGTTAATTTCCAGACTCAACTTAGTCAACTGCTTCATAAAGTATTTGAAAAAAAAAAACGAACACTGGATGTTGACCCACAGATGCAGTGTTGTCTATTTTCATCCAATTCAACTTTCGACTGGATCCAACCTTGACACCGATCTTGAAGCCTTTCAGTTGCAAGGCTCTGACTCCTCCCCTACCCATAATCCCCTGGTCTACACCTACTACCTCAGATCTTGTTTGCCATCTAAAGTATTTTGTCATGTGTCCAAGGGCTCCTTTAATGTGTGTGGTAACCTCTGGAAGACAAATCTGTCTTTCCAGCGGGTTTTATTAATGTCACATACCAGGTTAAGGTCTTTAGAGAGAATAAACTGTGTACCATTTGACTTGGGGATATGCAGCATTTCCAGTAACGCAGGATTAGAGATTGCCTTGTATGCAAGGCAGAGATCCCCTCTGAGTAATCTGTATGAAACAGAATAAAGTGATGGTGATTTTGGATGACCCCCATAGGACAGATGCTGAAGAATTTGAATTTTCCTTGTGAGGAACCTTTGTGGTTTCTCCAATTGCTGCAGGTTCTTAGAAAGGTACATGCCAAAACAGGCATTGCACTCCGTTATTGGCCTTATGAGGGAAGAGTACAGGGAGGTTATAACTTATTTTTTTCTGGAGGCAGTGCCCTTACTTATGAGATGAACAACATAGAATGCCCTTCTTATCACTGTGGAGACAGGGTGGTCAAAAGTAAGGTTGCTGTCATCAACCTGTGTGTCCAGGTGTCTCACCACTGATGCATACTTAAGGTGTTGCTTTTGATGTGGTAGATAGCAGGAACATCGCTTTTACCATAGGTTCATACTAGGCTAACTTCCCTTGTAGGCCATTTTAAGCCTAGCCAACTATCCCATCTGAGAATCAAACTCTGCATCTTGTGTTTGTAAGGTAAACACCTTAACCATTATGCCAACCTCCCACCCAAAAGGAGTGATAATACATTTTCTTGGATTGAGTTTAAGGACATGACTTTGACACCAATCTTTTGTTTGTGTAAAACCCCCTACTTTGACTGTTAGATCTTACGGTATCCGCAATTCTCTTGCCAGATACTTTGAGGATCCTCCAATGGAATTTAGAGGTACATTGCTCTCAAAGAATCCATCAACTCCAAAATAAAATTGACTCAGATATGCAGATGGCATATATCTTGGTGGATAATGTCACCTTTGTTGATAAATGGAAGATCATTCCAAATAAGTTCCCCTGTGGCAATTGTGACAACAGACACTTCCCTTCTGGGGTGGGAGGGGGCATTTCAAAGGAAAGATGGTTCAGGGTACATGGCTGCACATAGAGGTCAGTCTTCACATCAGTGTTCTGGAGATGAGGGCTGTCCTAGTAGTGTTACTGATCTTTCAGGACAGTCTCCCCAGAGGTGTGATTCAAGTACAGACAGACATGGTGGTCTGGTACATCAACAAACAGGGAAGAACCTGTTCTTACTCTTTATGCCACAAAGCCCTAAGAGTCTGGCAGTGAGCTGTGTCTTTACACCACTTTTTAGTAGCAACACATATCCTGGGGTCGTCCACTGTTTAAGTGGATAAATTGAGCAGCTCTGTCCTAATGCCTCATGAGTGGTCCTGCAATCCAACAGTCTCAAGACTTAATCTTCAGTCACTGGGGCCAGCCTTTCTGTGATCTTTTTGTCCAGTCTAAACCACAAATGCAGCAGCTGCTTTGCCTTGATCCTTCCATAGGGACAGTCACTGAGGTATGCTCTGGTCCACAAATGGTCCCCGAGTTTCCTGTATTCCTTTCCCGCATTGCCTCTAATGAACAATTTTATACAGAAAGCAAGAAAGTGCAAGGCCAAGGTAATCTTTGTTGCCCCTTTTCTGACCTCTGCAGAGATGGTTTCCATTCCTGTGTCCTTTTCTGGTACATCCTTCCTGTAAACTGGATCAGTATCCAGATCTTTTGTCGCACATATCCAGACTGACTCCCCTAGATCAGAAAGCCATGAAGTTAACCATTTGGTTGCTCCAATTCTAATGGTAGCCAGAGATGCCATGCTTTCCCCCTTGGTTGTTCAGATATTATCAGCCACTCAGAAAATTGTCACCCCCAAGGTGTACAGGAGTAAATGGAAAAGATTTTCTATATGGGCTTTATCCAAAGGTCTGGACCCCATTTCAGTGCCCGTTCCCTCAATTTTAGAGTTTTTATCTAGTTACTGTCTGCGGTGGTCGCGGTGAAGCGCGCGGGCACCGCACCACAGTGCACGCGTTTTGCGCGATTCTCAGTTAAAGCAGTCTGTGTGAGCGACTACGTGAATGGGCGTTCGTGCGTTGAAGGTTGTGCGTTAGGCCGGGCAAGCAGCATGTAATGTAAAACTCAATCATTAGCGGACCGGAGTTCCGCTGTGGCGACCCCTAACCGGGAAAAGCCGAAAGACACACACACACACACACTGTCAAGGTATAGCTTACAGAAGATTTCCAAAGCCTTTTTTGGCACACGGTCAGAGATCCTACTTTTCCTTGGGACATTGCTATCATGCTACAAGCATTGACTCTGCTGCCATTTGAGCCAGTGGCTACAGTGGATTTGAAGTTTCTGTCTTGGAAAAAGTGCAGTTGTGTAAAATCTTACCATAATGGTAGATGTCCTTGCCTTCACTACTGTAGCATTCTTAACAGATGGGATTCCCTGCCGTGGAAGCCCAAACGTCAGGCCAGCCTACCAAAGACTACTTGTTCTCAAAGGTACACCAAATGTCACTCAAATGCTCCTTGTGTAGCATAGGGCACAATGGTGACATTCAGGCCTACCGTAATCGGAACATATTTCCCCAGTAGGAACACAGTCCAAGAAACCCAAAAGGTAACCTGTACATCCAGATAGGCAAAATACTACGGGATGGAGGGAGGGAGTGACTATTGCAGCAGTGAAGGCAAGGACATCTGCCATTATGGTAAGATTTTACACAACTGTACTATGTCCTTATATTTACTGCTTCAGTATTCTTAACAGATGGGAGAGTGCCAAAGCTCAAGGAAACATGGGAGGAGGTGCAGAAGAGTCCCCTAAAAAGCCATGAAGAATGGCACTAGCAAAACCAGCCCTAGCTCTAGAAATACCATCCAGCTTGTAGTGCTCGGTAAAGGTATGCACAGAAGTCTAGGTAGCTGCCTCAAGAATAGAATTAGTATCTAAGCCCATGAAAAAAGCGCCCAAGAAGCCACTGCTCTAGTAGAATGAGCCTTAACTGAAGAAGAAAGGCTATTGCTATAAAAAGTGTAACACAAGGAAATAGCCTTAAAAATCCACGAAGAAATAATTTGCTTGGATACAGCAAGTCCCAAAGATCTATGATGAAAAGAAACCAGCAGCTGATCAGATTTTCTAATGGCCTTAGTCTAATCCAAGAAAACCCTGAGTTGCCTATGCACATCCAAAGTATGCAGCACTCTCTCACTGTCGTATTGTGGATGGAGGGAAAAAGTAGGCAGATTAATAGACTGATTCAGTGATAGCTCATTAACCACCTTACGCATAGAAAAAGGGTTAGTGCGCAAGGACACCCTGTCCTCATGAAAGACTAAAAAAGGAGGATAAGCCTTAAGGGCCTGCAACTTAGACACCCATCTGGCAGAAGTAAGAGCTAGCAAAAGAACAGTCTTCCAGGAGCAATGTAGCAAGGAAACTGAAGCAGCCGTATCAAAAGGAACCTTAGTCAACTTCTCCAAAACAAAGTTAAGATCCCAGGGAGGAGGAGGAAAAGGCTTACTGGGAGGTCTAATATTAAGAACACCTTTTAAGAAATTGTTTAAACTCAAATGTAGCAACTAAAGTAGGAGAGAAAGGCAGACAAGCAGAGACAGTTGATTAACGGGCCTTAGTAGAGGAATAGGCCAAACTAGCATTGAGCAGCTCACACAAATAAAAGAGAACCAAAGGAACATCCACAGTAAGTATGAGAGAGGCACTGAATAGAAAACTTCTTCCATTTGGATAAGTAGGATTTCTTAGTAGTCCACTTACCATTTCTATACCCATCTGCCCTGGACAACACAAACAACACCATCTAACTGTACCTATCCATGGTTGAGCAATAACCTATATATGTGTGTGTGTGTGTGTGTGTGTGTGTGTGTGTACACTAGACAATCTCAACATACTGAAACGTCAAAATTCAGTATGTCGTGAACGAATAGTGGAAAGTGCAGTTATTCGAAACTACATTATGTCGAATCCGCCACTATCATGGTGGTGCATTCGTGACGTGTGGTGCAGTTTGTGGATTTATCTGGGGTTTCCGGTAAGTGTTGTGTGTTTGAGGATATTGGGTGGGGATTTTAGTGTATGTGAGTGTGTGCGGTGGTGTTTTATTGTGTTTGTGTGTTTAGTGTGACCTCAGAGTTTGAATGTATAAGTAGGGGGGTGTGGAGGGCGCAGGTAGGTTTGTTATGTTTGTGTGTGTTGTTATGTTTGTTTAGTTAGGTAGGTGTATGTGTGTGAGATTATGTCCTGGTTTGTGTGTGTGTGTGTGTGTGTGTGTGTGTGTGTGTGTGCGTGTGTGTGTGTGTGAGAATGGTTGTGGTATTCGTGATTTTGGGTTTTCGTGTATACGGGTTTTCGACTACGAAATACTGAAATTCGACATTTCAGTATTTCTAGATGCACATATGGAAAACTTAAACATTTATATACTCTTATTCATTTGTGTAATATCTTGCAATGCTCTACCAGGTTCTTATCTACTCTCATTGTATATTCTGTACACTTGTATTTTTAACCAAAAGAGGGAATATCCTCTTACTGTATACTAACAGCTGTAAAGTCTACCATCTGTATGCTACTACTCTACAATGTCTCTCTTGTAAATTTTTCTTCTCTCTGTAAACCTATGGAGTTTTTCTCCCCAGGACTCCGCTGAAAGCGGACACTTGTTGTCCAGTCAGACTATCCTGGCAAACAAATGTTAAATAAAATAAATAATAAAAATAGTAGTACGATTTCCTGGCTTCCTGCAGGACTTGCAGCGCATTCTCAGAAAAAAAAGTGTCTGTGAGGAATCAAAATCCTGTTGCCCACCGTGTCATATAAAGCCTGGACAGGTGGGGATGGATGAGAGATCCCTTGTCCTGTGTGAGTAGATCCACCCTGTGAGGTAACTTGTGATGATTGCCTCTGGCTAGATGTAGAAGTAGAGGGAACCAGTGCTATTGCAGCCAAAAGGGAGTCACCAGCAAAATTTTGGGAGCATCGTATTGAATCCTGAGCAGGACCTTCGGGATGAGAGGAAGTGGAGGGAATGCATAAAGAAACATCTCTTTCCAAGAAAATGAGAAGGCACCCACCTTACACACCAGAGGGCCTGGGACTCTGGCACAACACCGAGGAAACTGTCTGTTCAGAGGGGAGGCAAAAAGATCCACTTGAGGAGTATGCCAACTAGTGGACAATGTCCAGAAACACATTCCTGTAAATCATCCATTCGTGAGACTGAGTTAAGAACCTGCTCAGAGTGTCTGTCACAATGTTCTGACCAGAAGAGTTATAAATTGCATGAAGAGTCACTTGGCAGCAAGATCCCATGCCAGAAGTGCCAATTGGCAAAGAAGATAAGATATCGTTCCTGCCTGTTTGTTGATATACCACATCACTGTGGTATTGTCTGTGAACACCTTGAGAGGCCCTGCCGGAAAAAGAGGATGAAGGGCAGTCAGGAGAAGAGCTCTTTTCTCTTTGACATTGATGTGCTTCTTCTGCTGACAAGATGACCACACCACCTGTATTTTTAGGGAGCCAAATGTCACACCCCCATCCCATGTCTGAAGCATTTGTGAACAATTCCTGAGAGGGAAGAGGGAATGAAAAGGGATCCCTGGATTCAGAGACAATAAGTGAATCCACCAGTGAAGTTCCTGTCTGAAACAAGGAAGAAGAAGAACTACAAATCTAGAGGATGTGCATGTTAGAGACACACTTTCTCAGGTGAAGTTTGGCCAGAGGGAGCATTGGAATGGTGGATGACATGAAACCCAGAGCTGTCAGAAACTCCCTGGCAATAATGGAAGCCAGAGAAGAAGAGTTTGAAAGAAAGAAATGAGAGTTAAGGCCTTTGGAGGGGGCAAAGTTGCAAGTATTGGCACCGTCTGAATCCTGCAACCCAGAAAAACATGATCGTGAGAAAAGGTCAGAGAAGACTTTTTGAAATTTATAGTGAAACACATGCTGTGAAGAAGGGAATGGCAAAATGAAGATTTTACAAAAGGATCTCTGGAGAGGATGTCTGAATCAACAAGTCATCTAAGTAAGGAAGAATATGGATCCCTCAGAGCCTGCAAAAAGCAGTCGCAGGAGCAAGTCATTAGGTAAACACCTGTGGGGCAGTTGAAAGGCCAACTGGCTAAACAGAGAACTGAAAATGCCAGGAAGCAACAAAGAAACACAAAAACATTCAGAAAAAGACGATGGCTGGGATTATGGAGATAAGCATCCTTGAGATCCAGAGGCACGATACAGGCCCGAGAGAGCAAGAGAGGAAACAAAATCTGAAGAGACAACATCTGAAAGGAAGGCACTTTTAGAAAAGTGTTTAGATGAGAGAAGTCTAGAATAGTTCTCCAAGTGCCCTCTTTTCTGGGCACTAGAAACAGTCTGGAGAAGAGCCCTTTCCCCCTTTGGGACACAGGCACCTCTTAAATAGTAATTAAACCACAAACTGAACACAGTAAGGTAAAAACCACAAACCAGTGACCCAAAAAAAGAAACAAAACAGCATTTATTTCTCTGACGTCTCGGCTGGTGCCTTCACAGGAGAATACTGAACAAACTTCACACTCCACACACATATATATATATATATATATATATATATATATATATATATATATATATATATGGTTTACTATCAAATTGTCGATCCTGTTTTGTGCGACGCGCATTGCCTGAACGCGGAACTGCGAACGTCACTACACCGACGCCCAGATGTGCGAACGGCAAAATCTCGCCCCCATCCGACCCATGGTAGCATGGGTGTGGAGGTTTTGCGCGGCCGGTAATGTCGATCGTCAGAGTTTCGCGGTTTCGGTTCACTATCGAAATGGTTTCGGTGTTTTTCGGTTCGCGCAAACGCGTCGATGGGGTCGCCGTTCGCACGGAGTGCATTCGAACATTTAATAGTAAACATATATATATATATATATATATATATATATATATATATATATATATATATATAATGCATTCATTCAATCAATTATCCAATAATCCTATTAAATAGTACCCTGAGTCAAGAGACTTTGAAGAACTTCTGGGGAAAAGGGGAAATTGTTCCCAAGGAGTCTGAGGAATGCCTATAAAAGGAGAACAGGATTTTCACACCATGAATTTCCCCTGACGAATAATCAACAGAACCCAATAATCACTGAACAAACTTCACACTCCATATATATATATATATATATATATATATATATATGCATTCATTCAATCAATTATCCAATAATCCTATTAAATAGTACCCTGAGTCAAGAGACTTTGAAGAACTTCTGGGGAAAATGGGAAATTGTTCACAAGGAGGCTGAGGAATGCCTATAAAAGGAGAACAGGATTTTCACACCATGAAGTACCCCTGACGAATAATCAACAGAACCCAATAATCCTGAGTGATATGAATACAAGCAGGAAAAGAGAAAGGTGAAGAGAAAGAGGAATGTGGCTGGGAAGAGACAGTCATACAGCTCCTGGTTTGTCTGGAAAAGAAAGTTGAGAAGCCTTTCTTCCTACCGTTAGTAGAAGGACAGGATTGCCTATGAACAAAGGCAGGGTCAGTGATGTAGTTTCTCTGAAATTTTGGCACAGTAGAAATAAACACATATTTAAGCTCCTGCAAGGCCATACCCTTAACCTGAAGGGACTTTAACAAACCAGCAGCAGCTTCCCCAAACAAAAGTTGAGAATCCAGAGGAGCATCCATCAACTTAGCTTTAATATCATCAGGTAGAGATTGAAACCTAAACCAACCATCACTGAACCAAAAACATCAGCCCTAGAAGAGGCATCTGCTGCATCATAGCTGCATTTAATAGAATGATGAATGATTTGAGAGGAAGTCCTTTGCAAGGAAAGAACAGAAGTTTTACCCTCAGAGTCTGGCAAATTAGAAATAAGTTGACACGCCTGAGAAAAGAGCCAACACATACTTAGGACATATGGTTCTGATGATTGATTAATCGCCCTAAAAGCTAGGGTTGCAGAAGTGTAAACCATCTTACCCAACCTTTTCATAGTTCTGCTAGCCTTGTCAAAAGGCAATAACTTGAGCAAAGGAAGCAAGTGAGATGGCTTATCAGAGGCCACAGACAAGACAGAGGGGTCAGCAGCAGGATGTTTATATAGGAAAGAACAAGCCTTAGGCACCCTATAAAACCCATCTGGCATCTTGGGAGAAGGGGGCAGAGAAGCAGGCGCATGAGAGGCATTGGAAAAAGCATTCAACAGAGCAGCCAAAACAGGAGGAATAGTCGCAAGTTTAGGGGAGTCCAACTGCAGCAATTCATAGTACCTCTTATGGATATCCGAGACCTGAGCATCCTAGAGAGAGTGTACCCAAAGGAAATTTCCTCAAAAGGAACATCTGGGCTAATAGATTCTTCCTCCACCTGTGGCCCATAGTCTAAAGGAGAAGAAATGTGAATAGAAT
Source organism: Protopterus annectens (assembly GCF_019279795.1). Taxonomy (NCBI): domain Eukaryota; kingdom Metazoa; phylum Chordata; order Ceratodontiformes; family Protopteridae; genus Protopterus; species Protopterus annectens. The sequence goes on along the minus strand of NC_056726.1, from coordinate 359,823,853 downwards.
AAGTCAGGGAATGTTCTTCGTGTTTCACTGTTGCAGTCATTACATTTGGGGTAATCTGCTGGCAGGTTGCCCTCAGTCGGCCTGAATTCCAAAGTCTTGGGTCCTGTGTTGGTTGCTGTCTCTTCTTCCATGATGTCAGGTTGTCAGGGGTATAAAACAAGCAGCTGATGCCATTTTCTTCAGTCTTTCTTGCCTCGCAGTGCCCGAAGCAGAAGCAGTTCGCAAGTGCCGGTCAGCCGACTCCTGAAATTTTCGACTTTCAGAACCGAAGTCTTCACTAAAGCTAAGTACTACTTGTGGGAAGCAAATACCTCATAAGGATTTTCATTTATACTATATTCCTTGCCTAGGCCCTGATCACAACATGCTTGGCTATCGGTTTTGTGTTAGATTTAACCAACGCACTATTAAGCGTCAGTATATTTTTGCCTCAAAATAATTTGGAAGCAGATTTAACTACCCTGAAATGTCGTCTGGTAGCAATCCGACAACTGGAGTACACAAAAAACACAAGAACCGATAACTAAGCTTCTCCTAAGCCAATCGCCGGTACTCAGTGAGGTGCTTTTGCAGCCCTGATACCCGCTACTTTAGAGTTGCAGGCCCCTACCGAGACCCAAGTGGAGTCCGGCACGCTGAGAGATTCTCAAAGTATTGTACCCACATATGTCTCTTCCCTCGGATGGGTCCGGAGCTGCTGAGCAGGCACCGGCTTCTGAGGGTGTATTCAGGCCTCAACATTTTTATATAAAACTGACGCCAGCTTCAAAATGAAAGACCAAAGCAATTTCTAAAGCTAAAAAACCGATGCATGAGCCATGTGCATAGGCCTCTATGCCCAAAAAACAGATGATCAAAATGGCCGAAGACCTAATAACCTTGATCAGGGGTTCCCAACCCCCTCCTGATAAGAGGCCTAGGCAGGACACTGATTATGAATCTTCAGATCAGGTTTCTGTTTCTTCTGATTCCTCTTCTGATCAGGAATTATCTATTCCTCCCTATGAGGATTTTGATGCAGAGGAATCTATCCCATCTGCATCACCTCCTGAGGGTTATTCATTTGGAGAAACCTTGCATACTTTGAGGGAGCATTTTCACTGGGAGAGTCAGGATTTCTCAGAGGCTCAGGGATTTCCTTCTTCTCCCTCAGCATAGGCCTTTAGCCATATCTCCTGTTTTAGATATTGTGGATGATGTGTTTTCGGAGTCAAGCTTGACTCCAGACTCCTTACCTCCAGCTCCCAGTAAGCCAGGCAGATATTACAGGGTCCTTAACTCACACAAATTTTTATTTAGAAACCCTGCTGCTGACCCTGAAACTATTTCACAGGGTCCAAAGGGGGTTAAGGCCTCAACAGCAAAAAATCCTACCCCCTCTGACAGAGATTCAAGGGCACTGGATTGATAGGGAAAGAAGGTTTATACATCTGCAACCTTGGTAATTAGGGCTTTCAACTGCCAGTTTCATATGCTCAAGTATCAACAACATGTTATAGGATTGCTGAAACAGAAAATTATGTTGATTTTTGAATGTGCAGAAAATAAAGAATTGCAGGAATTATTGCAAGCAGCAGAACAAGTTGGAAAGCATACTTTGCAATGTGGTTTTGATTCCTTAGAGGCCTCCTGCAGGGCCGCAGTTACTGGATCTGTGATGAAGCTAAATTGCTGGATGCACCTTTACAGCACAATACTCTGTTTGGTATTAAGGCAGAAGAGGTTTTAAAGAAAATGGAAGACAAAGCTAAGTCTATGCAAACTGTAAAAGACTTCTTAACAAGTGCAGCCACCAAGATGCAGTAGACACTGGCCTACAAAAAACTGATCCTTTCCTGTGTCCGACAAGAGCTCAAAAGGGCAAATCCAGATGCCCTAAAGGTTCTAGATACCAATCGCAAGATTCTTACAGGTAAAAGCAATGGGGTGCTTCCACCTCCAAAACTGGAGGAGATAAAGCGCAATCCTACAGAAAACAGACTCAATTACTTCCCCTCTGCCAACAACAAGCACTTACCTTTTTGCAACACCCTTAGGAGGGAAATTAGCACTTTTTGCTCAAAATTGGCAGTTAATAACCCAGGACAAGTGGGTGCTAAACATAGTATCCCAGGGATACAGATTCCACTTCCACCCTATGCCAGTGGCAAACGGTTGGCCAGATCTGCCAAATAATCAATGAGCAGAGGCACAGAAACAAGTTACGTCCCTCATGGATATGGGGGCTATTCAGCCAGTACCAGAACAGGAAAAAGGACAAGGTTTTTATTCAAGATTGTGCTTGGTACCCAGAAAAGACAAGGCCTGGCGCCCAATACTGGATCAATTTTGAACACATACCTGGACATTCCAAAATTCAAAATGCTAACTTTGCAGCAGCTTCTGCCCATGCTGTGCAAGAATGCTTGTCTAGTGACATTGGATTTAAAAGAGGCATACCTGCATATCCCAATAAGGGAAACGTGCAGAAGATACCTCCATTTCAAGGCTGGCTCTATGCATTACCAATTGTCAGCACTGCCCTTTGGCTTATCTACTGCGCCCGGGGTCTTTACAAAGTGCCTGACACCAGTAATTGCATTTTGCAGACAAAAAAGTATACAAATTTATCCTTACTTGGATGACTGTCTCATTCAAGCAGAGAACAAGGACACTCTTCTTCAACACTTGGCATTTGTGAAAAGGCTTGTAACATGCCTAGGGTACACAATAAATGAAAATAAATCCCAACTGGTACCTCCCAAAAGATAACATTCCTGGGTGCAAGCTTGAATACAACTGCCCAAATGGCTTTCCTCACGCCACAAAAACAAAGGCAACTGACTACTTACTTCAAACTGATGGCAACAAAAACCCAGTTTACTGCAAGACAAACTCTGCAGGCTTTGGGGTTCATGGCATCCTGTATCCTACTGATTCCATATGCAAGACTGCATATTAGGAAACTACAATGGTACCTAAAACGTTTGTGGAGTCAACATTGTTACAGTCTGGAAGCAATGATTCCTCTCATTCCCTGCCTACAACAGGAGTTTCTATGGTGGGCAAAGGCATGTCACCAGAACATGGGACGGGCTTTCACTCTACCCCCTGCCAGACAAACCTTAACAACAGATGCATCAGATTATTCATGGGGGGCCCACCTGGTGGGAAGATGCATTCAGGGCATTTGGACCCCAAAACAAATGCATCTGCATATCAATGAGATGTTAGCTGTTCAAAATGCTTTGACAGCTTTCAAGGACTTTCATCCAGGACAACTACTGATAAAACGGACAACACCACGGTGATATGGTATATAAACAAGCAGGGGGGCACGCACTCATACCCCCTTTGCAGACTACCATGGCACTGTGGGACACAGCCTTGACTTGCCAAGTACATCTTCAAGCTCGGTTCCTGCCAGGAAAGCAAAATACTCTGACAGACGATTTAAGCAGAAACCTTATGGACCCTCACGAGTGGAAACTAGATCCACAAGTCTTCAGCATGATAATAAAGAGATGGGGAAGACTGGACATAGATCTATTTGCCTCTCCTCGCAATTATCAACTGGAAAAATTCTGCACAAGGACTTATCACGGACAAGCATGGAAAGTGGACGCCCTATTCTTCAGCTGGAAAAACCTATCGGTTTACGCATTTCCTCTTCTGCCTCTTCTTCCCAAGGTACTACTAAAAGTCAGACAGGAGAAACCAAAGATGATACTAATTGCCCCGGACTGGCCCCGCCAATACTGGTACCCAATCCTAAGGAACATGTCTCAATTCCCAGCTTGGTACTTACCTCATATACCTCACTTACTGTCCCAGTAAAACAATCCAGTCCTGCACAATCAGCCCCAAGCACTGAACTTGGCAGCATGGCTAATCATGTAGTGATTCAAACAACACCTCTCAGTAAAGCTGTGATGGATGTCATTTTGGAAGCCAGAAGGCCTAATACTAGAAAATCTTATGCTGATAAATGGAAGAGATTCTGTGCTTGGAACCAAGCACAAGGAACGGATACAGCAGAGCCAAATATTCCTCAGATTTTACAATACTTGACTGAGATGCTTGACCAAAACCTTCATCAATAAAAATCCATGCCTCTGCCATCTCAACTCATTACAACACAGAGCCACCAATCTTTTCTCATCCTGTACTAAAGCAGTATCTTAGAGGGGCCAAAAATGTAAAGCTTCCCAGAAGATCACCAATTCCTGCATGGGACCTCAATTATGTGTTGGAAAAGCTCACCCTGCCTCCATTTGAACCAGCTGCTACTGCAGACCTAAAGATCTTATGGAAAACAGCTCTGCTCCTGGTAATTACTTCAGCAAGAAGAGTCTCAGAGCTACAGGCCCTCATGGCTGTGGAGCCTTTTATCATTTTTTACTCAGACAGGGTGTCCCTGAGGATCAATCCTTCATTTATGCCTAAGGTGGTTTCCAGTGTGGCTCTTAACCAAACTATTCATCTGCCAACCTTTTATCCAAGTCCGCAGAACAAAGGGGAGAGGATTCTGCATTCATTGGACGTACAGTGACATATGCTGCAGGATCAGAAGGAAAGGATATTTCAAAGCAGACTATTTCAAAGTGGATAAGCCACTTCATCCGTTTCTGCTACTTACACCATGGCAAACCTGTGCCCAAGGGCATTAGGTCTCATTCCACCAGAGCTGCAGCTACATCAGCAGCCTTTCTCAGAGGAGCACCAACCAAAGACATTCTAGAGGCTGCTACTTGGAGTTCTGTTCACACTTTTACAAAGCATTATCATTTGCCTCTCTACAGTCCAGGGCAGGCTTTGCCACTGCATTTCTGCAGGGCCTTATAGCCGCCCCTAATGCTATTTAGCTCCAGCCTCCCATCAATAGATTTGGGATTCTACCCAAATGTAATGACTGCAACAGTGAAACACGAAGAACATAGTAGAGTTGTGTACACTTACCATAAATGTAGATGTTCGAGTGTATTCACTGTTGCAGTCCAGGTTACCCGCCCAAAGGTAAAGTTTGTATTAAAAACTAAAGAAGATGGTGTTGGCTGCTTGATGTCATGGAAGAAGAGACGGCAACTGACGCAGGACCCAAGACTTTGGAATTCAGGCTGACTGAGTGCAACCTGCCAGCAGATTACCCCAAATGTAATGACTGCAACAGTGAATACACTCCGACATCTACATTTATGGTAAGTGTACATAACTGTACTTTCCTTATCCAAATGTGACTCATCTTCCGAATAATCCTGTTCTCTAGGCTTTTTAAGGGGAGTAGAGGACTAAGGAGAAGCAGGAACTGAAACCCCTTGAGGAGGCTGTAAGAAGATGAAAACAGCAAACGGCTCCTAAGTGAAGGTCTGTCACTCACTTTGTGGATTCCTAGGAGCAAAAGAAGCATGTTTCATCTTTTTCCTTCTTTAAGGGAACATTCACTCCAGAAAGCTGAGAAGGCTCAGACCCAGGACAGCAGTCTAGAACCGTAGTAGGAACTTCTTCCCGAGCCAAAGACTGAAGGAACTCCCCTAGGCCGCTGAGAAAAAAAATCAGCTGTGGTTTTCCCTTGAACATCCAAGGTGGATGCCTGCACAGCCTCTTCAGACATGCTGCGAGCCGGACCTTCACCAGCTTCCGACACTATTAACTAATCTGCACAAGTAACTGATTTGTCTGCAGTTAAAAGCATTCTGTATCTTTACAAATCTTTATCTGTTTAAAAACTTTTATCTGTTTAAAAACTTGGCTTTCTCTAGTGCTATGTCTGTAGGCTATTGTCTCTAGCTGAAGCCTTTCTTTAAAATTTGGCTAAATTGTGTTAAAAGTCTGCTGAGTTGGGGCTGGTTCTTTTGTGTTCTTGTAAAAAAAAAAAAAAAGTTGTTCTGGTATTTAAAGGGATACTATCTCATTTCAAAAATCAGTTTCTTGCTTCGGACCAAAGCTGAAACATTGACACCCACTTAGCTAATCACTTCCCCCTTTGTGACATACATGATGTAGCTACATTCCCACCCACAGCATCAACTTCCTTTAAAATGTGTGTAAATCCAGTACAGTTTTTGCTCCCAGAGGAAAAAATACCAGCATTTGTGTTCCCCTCTTTCAAACAGTACTGCTTAAGCCTGCTTTAAGAATGTGATCGCTATCATCCAAGATAATCAAACTAGCATGGTGGAAAAACGTAGCATTTATGGCAAGCACTAGTTACACTGAAATAAAAACGGCTTTGCAATTGTGCTTGCCATAAGTGCTATGCTTTCCTAAATGTCCACACAAATGTACATCTCCAGCAAGGACATCAGTGTACAGATAACTGGAGCGTCTTGTCAGTCTCCTTTTCTGCATGCTTCATTGTTGTAAATGCCGGTTATTGAATGCTACTGTAACTTGCACCTCCAATCAATGGCATTCTGCTAATGTCTTGCATAAAGACTTCAGCTCACCTCATTTGTTGAATTAATCTAGTCATTTGACTGTCTGGCAACAACTTTTTTATGTGAAAGAAGTATTAATAGAAGAAGGGCAGCAATAAAAGCATAAGCGTTACCGATCTTACGGAACCGGCAATCTGACCGTTTATTTACGGAACCGGCAATCTGATTGGATTATTTACTGTACATGAGTCAGGACGTGCATTTTCAGGCCAGTGGTGTATTTTGGCTTTTCCCGGTTAGGGGTCATTCTTCAGGCCAGTGCAGGTATTAAATACATTCATCATAAATTCACATGACTGTAACTCTTAACGAATGTTGATTTAAAAAAGTCTCTCAATCTGGATTAAACAACTAGCTTGTGCAAAAGCATAAACTCTTAATGCTTTACTGTTTTCCATATTTTATATGTCATTAATCAGAGGATGTTAAAAAGGATTTCACCTGAGCTGGTGTTTTTCTTAAACTCAGAGCGACATCCCCGCTCCTCACATCTGACTTCATTTTCTCTGACACATGAAAAAAAAATGTTTTTGAAGTCATAGTATAATATACAGTATTATATGAAGTATTTGGTATGTTTTTAGAGGTGATGCCTCTATAGTGAACTTCAGTATATACCTCTGTGTGCAAAAAAAAATATATATGTTAGATTTTCATGTGCAAGCTCGAAGTCTATCATTAGCACCCAAAACATTACTACCCATTTAATTTTAATTTGCAGTATAAGTGCTGTTAGAGATGTCCTTGTGTTGCTTACAAATATGGCAAGAATAAGTCATTTTTATCTTCAGCAGTAGCAGTCTCCTTACCAGTGTTGCTGTTTCCTATAAAATATTTTCATTATTACTGGTCCTGTTAAGTACAATAACTGCGGTGGTGGTGCTGCGGTAGCATTGTCGCCTCATAGCAAGACATTGTCCCGTTCGATTCTCAGCTAGAGCTTCTTCTGTGTGGAGGCATGCATGAATGGGGCATGCCTTCATTGAAGGTTGTGCTGCAGGCTGGTAACCGGCACATAAAAATCCACTACCAATCATTAGCGGACCGGAGTTCCGCTGTGGCGACCCCTAACCGGGATAAGCCGAAAGACACAAACAAACTGGTCCTGTTAAGTACAGATGTTGATTTGGGGCCAGAGGGTATATTTTGCTGTTCATTACCTCTTACTGCTGTCCAGTGCTTAGTTATAATAGCCTTCATCTCACTTGAATCTACAGAGAAAGTTAAATAGGTAGAGATGTAGTAGCAAATCTACCCTTTTCGTTATGTTGCTTCATAAAGGCTGCATTTGCTGAAGTCACAGCATAGTCTTTCTCAATAAAGAATGCCCTGATTTCTTTACATTTTATTGTAAAGACTATTGTAAGAGAGGTTATATGTGATGTCCTTTATCACATTATTTTAGTGTGGAAGTGGTGCAAAGTTGAATAATCTAAGTAACCGTTGCTCCTTATTTCCTTCTGAAAAATCTTTGTTATGCCTTTAACCTTTTGGATAAGCATTACTATCAAATTTTACGCTAAACCTCAAAAAGCTAGTACTGTTGCTAAAATGTTGGACAAATTCAACCAGTTTATTTTGTGTATTATTCCATTAAAACAATCATTCATAAACCTGCCATAATATTAAATGAAGCTAAAGTGGACTTCTAGGTGTGTGTGTGTGTGTGTCTGTGTGTGTGTGTGTGTGTGTGTGTGTGTGTGTGTGTCTTCTGTGGAAGGTTGGGTGCCGAGCTGGCAACACCGGGAAAAGCCGAAAGAAGAAGAAGAACCAGTCTTTTAGACATGTGGATAGCTGCTAGCTGAATCAGCAGTCACAGATTACTAGCTCAGTCCTTCAGATCTTAGTGATCATCTCCAGTTAATGTTATGTGCACATGCAGAAGTCCCATTCTTCCGATTTTTAAAAGACACTTTTTTGCTTTCCAGCACATGCCCCAACTGTCCAGATTTTCACAGAACATCCAGATTTTTAATTTATACTTTTGGTATTTACCTCACTAGATTTGTGCTTTCTGGAAAATCACTGTCTATTGCAGTAACTAATTAAGGGCATGCATTTCAGTGTTAGAAACTGCATGCTAACACAAGACCTGTTATTCTAGCAACTTTGTAAGTTTATAAAAGCAATATTTAACATCAATCACATTTTTTGGGGGGGGGGGGTCATCCAGCTCTAGTCATTAATTTCAGCTTTGTTCAGATTTCTTGTTCTGAGAGGTTCAGAGAAGTATGTTTTCTAGTGTTACCATACCATGGATTATTATTTATCAGTTTTGCTGACAAATAACATTGTTGAGCAGCAGGATGGCAGGTAAATTTATCAAGATTTTTTTGTTGGTCTGTTTGCTGTTCTTGCATTATTTAATTGTGGATGTTTTATTTATTTATTGGCATTTGATTACTGGATAAGTCCAATTGGGTAGGAGCCCATTTTCAGTGGTGGCCTGGGAAGAAAATCTGAAAAGAATTACAAAACATTTTAAGAGTAAGAATTTTACAGTGTTAAACAATAATACAAACAATAAATACAGTTTAAACAATTAAACCAAATTATACATAACATGAACATATCAGTTAAGAAGAGATGCAAGTTATATGATGTTTTAATAGTTAAAAGAAATTTTAGCCAGTTTATAGAGAAATTAAAGGTAAATTAGTGTAACACAAACAGGAATTGACATAAAAAGTGAGGGAAGAGTAGGCTTTTTGTATATTAAGAAGGAAAGCCAAGGGAGAGAAATTGATAGAAGTAAGTAAGTGAGTGAAGAAGGAAGAGTAAAGAGATGAAAGGTATGAATAGGTAATTGTCCACCCTTTTTTAATTTCTCCAAGTCTTTTGTGTTTCTAATACCATGATGGGAATGGACCCCATTCCTAGCTCAAAGTATGATTAAAGTTTATGAAATTAGTATTGTTTCAATCTTTGATGTCAGCCAGGATGGTCTTCACAGTACCTGCAATGTGCCCAGTAATGACTCCTGCAATTCATACAGGGTTACATGGATTGGTAACATATCTAAATATGATTGTAGATTCCTTTTTATAAGACCCATTTCTCCTACTACTATTGGAACTGCTTTGGTATCTTTCTTCCACATTGATGTTCATCGTGTTTCACTGTTGCAGTCATGACTGTAGGGTTCTCCCCTGCCGGCAGGCAGTCCTCGGTCGGCCAGAATCCCAAAGTCTGGGTCCAGCGTCGGCTGTTCAGCCATGCTCCCTGACATCAGAGCGCCAGGAGTACAAAGCTGACAGCCGACGCCATGTTCTCCAGTCTTTCTTGCCGTGCGGTGATAGCAGTCCGCAAGTGCCGGTCGGCTGACACCTGACTATGTTTTTTGAACAAACTTCAGTCCGAAGGCTTTCTTCTCCTACTCTAAGCTAAGTACCCCGTTGGGGAAACTTTTTTCTTGCTCCAGTCCGATGTCAGAAAAAGTTAATAATTGTATTTCATGTGGGAAGCAAATACCTCATAAGGATTTTCATTCTTACTGTATTCCTTGCTTAGGCCCTGACCACGACGTAGCTAGTTGTCGGTTTTGTGCTAGATTCAATCAACGTACAATTAAACGAAGGTACGATTTTGCATTTCATTACTTCGGTAGGCGTTTTAATTACAAAATGTCGTCGGATACGGTTCCGGCTGCGGAGTTCACAAGCGGCGCTTAAGGACAAAGACAGGCCTCCGAGGTCCAAATCAGACGATATCGTACAAGCAGAGCCAGCTTCAGGTTCGGCCGTCGTCAGTGAGATGCTTTTGCAGCCCCTGTCGTCGGCCATTTCAGAACCGATGGCCGAAACGGACTCCCACGAGGAGCCAACTAGGCCTTTGAATATTTCTGTTGCAGGACCTTCGGACAATGCTCCTTCGGATGGGTCCGGAGCCGCTGTGCAGATACCGGCTTCCGAAGGGGTTTTCAGGCCTACTCACCTTCTAATAAAGGCAAAGCCAAAGACAAATCCAAAGACTCCTTCCAAATTAAAGACTGCAACACAGGCCTCTTCTGATCCGGCTCCCAAGTCACAGAAACAGTTACTTAAGATGGCGGAGGACTTACTTACTATGATTAGGGGTTCACATCCCCCTCCAGATAAAAGGCCAAGGCAGGAAGTTTATTATGACTCCTCTGATCAGGCTTCTGTTTCTTCAGTTTCTTCTTCTGACCAGGAATATTCTTTCCCTCCTTATGAGGATTCTGATGCTGAGGAATCCATTCCTTCAGCTTCTCCCCCTGAGGACTTCTCTTTTGGGGAAACTTTGCATGAAATGAGGGAGCATTTCCACTGGGAAGGACAGGAGTATTCGGAATCTAAGAAGAGACTAAGGGATTTTCTTCTTCTTCCCCAACGTAGACCCTTGGCTATTCCTCCTATTTTGGATATTGTGGATGATGCTTTTTCGGAGGCTAACTTAACCCCTGACTCTTTTCCTCCAGCTCCTGTTAAGCCTGACAGATATTACAGGGTTCCTGATTCCCACCAGTTTTTATACAATAACCCTACTGCTGACCCTGAAACCATTTCTCAGGGTCCTAAGGGAGTTAAGGCCACTTCTGCTAAAAACCCCATTTCCACTGAGAAGGATTCCAGATATTTAGAAAGATGGGGCAAAAAAGTGTGCACTTCTGCTACTTTATCTATTAGGGCTTTAAACTGTCAGTTTCATATGCTGAAATACCAGCATTTTTTCCTGTCTGTTTTAAAACAAAAGCTGACTTCCATTTCCGCCTGTGCAGATGATAAGGGATTACATGACTTAATGCATGCCACTGAACAAGTTGGGAAGCATGGTTTACACTGTGGATTTGATGCCTTGGAGGCTTCTTGTAGGGCTGCTGCCTCTGGCACAGTACTTAGAAGGCATGCATGGTTAAAGGAACAAAATTTGCCAGATCAAGTAAAAGCTAAATTATTGGATGCTCCTGTTCAGCATAATGTTTTGTTTGGATCTAAAGCTGAAGAGGTGATTAAAAAGATGGAGGACAAGGCAAAATCCATGCAAACAGTTAACGATTTCGTACAAGTACAGCCACCCAGATTTAGTAGGAATTGGCCTACTAAAAATTGGTCCTTTCCCAATTCAAACAGGCCTCAGAGGGGTAGATACAGACGCTCCCGAGGAAGGCCTCAAACACAAGCCTCTTATAGACCAAGACAGTGGACTGCTTCCACCCCTAGGGGAGGAGAGGACAGGTCGCAAGCTCATAGGAAACAGACTCAATGACTCCCTCTGTTGGGCTGCAGGAACTTCTTGCCTGGAAGCCCCTCTCGGAGGAAAACTTTCTCTTTTTCACCTAAATTGGACTCATGTAACCCAAGACAAGTGGGTTCTGGATGTGGTTTCAAGAGGTTAAAAATTCCATTTTCATACCCTACCAAGGCCAAGCGGATGGCCAGATCTTCCAAAACATCAATGGACAGAGGCCTTAAACCAGGTGGAAGCTCTCTTGGCTATGAAAGCCATAGAACTAGTTCCACTTTCAGAGATGGGACAAGGTTTTTACTCAAGGCTCTTTCTAGTCCCCGGAAGCAAAATTCATGGAGACCCATTATGGATCTGTCAGTCTTGAACACTTTTCTAGAGATACCAAAATTCAAGATGCTTACTCTACAGCAGCTACTTCCAATGCTGACCAAAAATGCTTGGATGGTAACTTTGGATTTAAAGGAGGCGTATTTACACATTCCCATCAGGCAGGACCGCAGAAAATACCTCAGGTTCAAGGCCAGATCGAGGCACTTTCAATTCTCTGCGTTGCCTTTTGGATTGTCTACTGTGCCCAGGGTCTTCACCAAATGACTGGCTCCAGTAGTAGCTTATTGCAGACTCAAGGGAATTCAAATTTACCCTTATCTGGACGACTGTCATTCAGGCAGATAGCAAGAATGTCTTACTCCAGCATCTACAGTTTGTTCAGAATCTTCTCAAGTTCCTGGGATTCACTGTAAACATAAAGTCAAATTTGACTCCCTCACAACAGATAATTTTTCTGGGCACTTCTCTAAACACAACAACCCAGATGACATTTCTGACATACGAAAAACAGTTACAGCTGGCTTCAACTTTCAAAACCTTGGCAACTTTAACTCGGCTATCTGCAAGGAGATTCCTACAGGCTTTGGGTTACATGGCCTCCTGCATTCTTCTAGTACCATATGCAAGACTACATTTGAGGAAAATACAGTGGTGCCTAAAAAGTGTATGGTCTCAGCATTGCCACAGTTTAGACGTACTGATCTCCGTCCTGCCTTGTCTTCAAAAGGAATTCCTTTGGTGGTCCAAGGCATGTACTCTAAACAAAGGAAAACCCTTCTGCCTGCCTCCTGCCACTCGGATACTAACCACGGATGCCTCAGATTATGCCTGGGGAGCCCATTTTCAGGGCAACTGTCTGCAAGGCCTTTGGACAAAGGATCAGACGCACCTGCATATCAGTTTAAAGGAAATGTTAGCCGTTCAGAAAACCTGTTGGCCTTCAGGAATCTTCTACAACCAGGACTACTACTGATACGGACAGACAACACCACAGTTATGTGGTACATAAACAAGCAAGGGGGATCTCATTCCTACCCCCTTTGCAGACTAGCCATGGATCTGTGGAACACAGCTCTAACTTGCAATCTGGACCTTCAAGCTCAGTTTCTACCAGGGAAGCAAAACTTCCTGGCAGACAGTCTGAGCAGAAACCTTTCGGACCCACATGAGCGGATGCTGGACACCGAAATATTCAAAATGATAACAGCAGTCTGGGGATGTCCTCACATAGACCTCTTTGCATCCCACCTCAATCATCAACTACAGATTTTTTGCACCAGGACTTTCCACGAACAAGCTTGGAAAGTGGATGCACTATCATTCAGTTGGAGAAACCTCTCGGGATATGCCTTTCCGCCTCTTCCTCTTCTTCCATGGGTATTATTAAAGATCAAACAAGACAAGCCCAAGAAGATAATCTTGCTGGCCCCAAATTGGCCTTGACAGTTTTGGTACCCAACTCTGAAAAACCTTTGTCTGGAGCCCCCTTGGATTTTACCACAGACTCTGAACCTTCTGTCCCAACACCAGGGTCAGGTTCTACACTCCCATGTCAGAACACTCAGCCTGATGGCCTGGTTAATCCAGGGTCTTTGATTCATTCTCTCCTACCCAAGCAGGTTATGGATGTCATTTTAGAAGCCAGACGTCCTAGCACTAGAAAATCTTATGCAGGAAAATGGAAAAGATTTTGTTCCTGGATGCAGGCTCAGGATTCTGATCCTCTTCTTCCTAACATTCCTTTGATTTTACTTTACCTGACAGACCTCTTAGATAAGGGTCTCTCTTTCTCTTCCATTAAGATACATGCCTCTGCTATTTCTGCTCATTATAATACAGACCCTCCAATCTTTTCCCACCAGCTCATGAGACAGTTTCTCAGAGGAGCTAAGAACTTAAGGCCTCCTAGATCTCCTCCCATTCCTGCTTGGGATCTCAACTATGTTTTGGAAAAGCTCACCTTACCTCCTTTTGAGCCTGCTGCCACTTCTGACATCAAATTTTTATCTTGGAAAACAGCCATCCTGTTAGCTCTGACCTCTGTCAGGAGAGTTTCAGAGTTGCAAGCTCTTATGGTTGTGGAACCTTATATTATTTTTCATCAAGACAGGGTGTCTTTAAGGACTAATCCTACTTTCATGCCTAAGGTGGTTTCCAAAGTGGCTTTAAATCAAACTATTCACTTGCCAACTTTTTTCCCCACTCCTCAAAATAAAGGGGAAATGATCTTACATTCCTTGGATGTACACAGACCACTACGTTTTTACCTGGACAGAACCAAGGACATCAGGAAATCAGAGCAATTGTTTGTTTCTTATGCTTCAAGTTCCCAAGGTAAAGCCATTTCAAAACAGACCATTTCTAAATGGATTGCTCATGGAATCAGATTTTGCTATTCACACCATGGAAAGCAAATCCCAGGGAGTATAAGGACTCATTCCACCAGAGCTGCTGCCACTTCCACTGCCTTCCTCAGGGGAGTTCCTACCAAAGACATTTTAGAAGCTGCAACTTGGAGTTCAGTGCATACTTTTTCAAAGCACTACAATCTACCTCTCTACTCTAAGTCTAGGGCAGGCTTTGCTTCTGCAGTCTTGCAGGGCCTTATAGCCGCCCCTTCTACTTTATGACCACCTCCCTTTCATTCTGCTTTGGGATTCTATCCTACAGTCATGACTGCAACAGTGAAACACGATGAACATAGTGCAGCTGTGTACACTTACCATAAATGTAGATGTTTGAGTGTCTTCACTGTTGCAGTCTGAGTTTCCCTCCCTCCTGTCCCCTCTTATTTTTAATTTTGTGTGGTTCTTTGTTTCACTTCTGAGGTGTATTTGCAAAGGGTATGGGACCTTATTCATTTTGGGACTCCTGACATTTGGGGCAAGAAAAACTGGAGAACATGGCGTCGGCTGTCAGCTTTGTACTCCTGGCGCTCTGACGTCAGGGAGCATGGCTGAACAGCCGACACCGGACCCAGACTTTGGGATTCTGGCCGACTGAGGACTGCCTGCCGGCAGGGGAGAACCCTACAGTCGTGACTGCAACAGTGAAGACACTCTAACATCTACATTTATGGTAAGTGTACACAGCTGTACTTTCTCATTTCTGCCTGCAAATCCTGATATTTTATGACTTTGTGTCTCTCTGTATGCAACACTCACTGGGTGTGGTGATTTCAATGATCAATGCTACTTTTGTCTTCTTTTCTTGGACCACTATATTTGGTTTTGTAGCATCTATCTTTTGAACTGTTGGTAATGGGTGATCCCATGTGATACAAACTTCATCATTTTCTATGATGCTTTGGTGCTCGTTTCCAGTGTTTTTCAGCCACTTTGCTGCCATAATGTTTGCACAATCACCAGTGTGACAATCTTGCCACATTATTATTCCTTTCAGTATACAGTCCTTCTGCCATTAGTGTATCACAACTATTAGTATATCACAACCAGCAATGAGGTGTGCTACTGTTACAAAACCTACATTTGTCTGTTTATCCCACATGTTCAATGGATTTTGTAACCCAGCGTGTACGCAACCCACTATCCTGGGCCAACAATATTAACCTTTCATTTCTTGGTTTGAATTTGCCTCTCCTTAACCATTCCTGCATTTGTTCTTGATCAGCATGAGGCTCTTCCAGAAGTTTGCTATACTTGCTACTATATTTACGCATTTTCCACATTTCTTGCCCTCTCATCTGATCCTTCACCTTATAGTCTTTCTTTTTTGTTTTTTTGGTACATTCAGCTCCTGCCTGATTTTTTATCTACTTCTGGTTTGATTTCCATTCCTGTTTGATGTCGATATGCTTCTGCTAAATTAAGCAGAGAAGTCATCTTAGATTTATTCTCCTCATGTTTCAAAACTTTCACTACGTTTGGAACTTGTGAGGTCAACAGATATGTGTGGAGTCCCACAATTGGAGATCTATACATGTAATCAATTTAAAGGAGGCCCATGCCTCCTATGTAACAGGGAATGTATAACCTTGGTATGCACGGATTTTTATAAATCATTTGGTTAGCATAAATAATCCTCCTTCTTTTCCTATCTAATCTATCCAACATGTTTTGGTGCCAGTCAGTCACTCCAAAACTGTAAGTTAGGAAAGGAAGAGCAAATTGATTCATAGCTTGGATTTTGTTCATATTTGTCAAGGCTGTTCTCAGGATTAATTTAAGTCTTCTGAAGTACTCCTTACTAAGATGTTCTTCATCTCACATTGCTGCAGTCCTAATACTTGGGTAGTCCGCTGTCCCTCGGTCGGCCCGAATATCAGAGTATAAGGCTGACGTCGGTCAAGGCGCATTTGACTGACATCAGAACGTCAGGGTACAAATGCGCATGACCGACGTCATATCCTCAGTCTTTTTTGCCGCATGGTCCGATGCAGAAGCAGTGTTGCAAGTGCCGTTCGGCGTTCTGAAATTTTCGTCGGAGTTTCAGACCGAAGTCAGAGTTGGTTAAGTACCCGTTGGGGAATATTTTGTTTTTTTCTTGCCTCAGTGGTTTACCGGATGTCAGAAAAAGTGAATAACTGTATTTCTTGTGGGAAACAGATACCGCATAGGGATTACCATAATTTGTGTATACCTTGTTTGGGACCTGAGCACGACGTTGTTGGGTGTCGCTTTTGTGCTAGGTTCAATAAACGCACTATAAAGCGAAGGTTGGATTGTGCCAGGTTGGTCTTTGGGAAGCGGTGCAATTACAATATGCTGTCGGATGCTCCGACGCCGGCTTCCTCAAAGAAGCGCAAGGACAAGGCAGTTAAACCTAGGTTAGAGGAGTCATAGAGGCGTCAGTGGAACCGGTGGTTCCGATGGAGGCCTCTCTGGAGTCCCAGGGAGAAACTTTGTTTTTACAGGATGTGGCCTCCCAGGAGGCAGGTCAGGCTGTAGGGGCTTCTCAGATAACTGTACTCCCCTCCCTTCCTAAGGTGTCTAGGCCCTCTCTTTCTGCTTCCAAGGCTTCTCCTAGAGGCAGGTCTAGTTTTGCTTCTGTGGGTGTCACTCCTAGTTCTTCAGGTTCTGTGCCCAAGAAGCACATGCTTAAAATGGCAGAAGATTTAATTACTTTAATTAGAGGCTCTATGCCCCCTCCTGATAAGAGGCCTAGGATGGAACCTGTGTTGGGGATTATGAGCAGGCTTCGGATGTGTCTGAGTCTTGACTGAAGACTTGCAGGAGTATTCTCATTATTCTGATTCTGATGTGGATGATTCTACTCCTTCTGCTTCTCCTCCTGAGGATTTTTCTTTTCAGAGACCCTTCACTCCATGAGAGAGCATTTTAAATGGGAAGGTCAGGATTTCTCTGATTCAGGAAAAGGCTTAGGGAATTTTGTTTTACCCCAGCATAGGCCTTTAGCTATACCTCCTGTTCTGAATGTGGTGGAAGATGTGTTTGCAGAGGCTTCTCTTAATCCTGATTCTTTGCCTCCTGCTCCTGTTAAACCAGATAGGTATTACAGGGTGCCTGAAGCTCATAAGTATCTTTTAAGAGTCCTAGGGCAGACCCAGAAACTGTTAGCCAGGGGCCTAAGGGTGTTAAGGCTTCTGTTGTCAAGAATCCGGTTCCTGCAGATAAAGAGGCCAGGGCTTTGGATAGATGGGGAAAGAAAGTTTATACTTCTTCCACTCTAGCCATGAGAGCTTTGAATTGCCAGTTTCACATGTTGAAATATCAAAATTATCTCCTTTCACAGTTGAAATCTAAGGTTGATGCTCTGGCGGAAGGTATTGATTGTAAAGAGTTACAAGATTTAGTGCATGTTTCTGAACAGGTGGGTAAGCATTCTTTGCAATGTGGTTTTGATGCTGTACAGGCCTCGTCTAGGGTGGCTGCCACTGGGTCAGTTCTTCGCAGGCACGCCTGGCTGAGGGATCAAAATTTATCTGACCATGTTAAAACTAGGATTTTGGATGCCCCTTTGCAATCTGATGTCTTGTTTTGTTCTCCTGTTGAGGCAGTTTTAAAGAAAATGGAAGACAAGGCTAAGTCTATGCAGACTGTTAAAGATTTTTTGCAGGTTCAGCCTCCAAAGTTTAGTAGAAATTGGCCTACTAAAGGGTGGACGTATCCTTCTTATGATTCCCAGTCTAGGGGTAGATCTAGACGTGGCAGGGGCAGGGGTCAGGGCTCTTTCAGGCCTAGAACAGGGTGTTCTCCTGCACAGTCTTCGGGTGAGGGCAGGGGTCAGTCCTTTCGTAAACAGACCCAATGACCTACCTTTTCAGCTGCCAGAACCTTCTCGCCTGGCAGCACCTTTGGGAGGAAGGTTGGCACTTTTCAAAGAAAATTGGAGTTTGATTACCCAAGACAGATGGGTACTGGATATCATACATCACGGTTACAGGTTTTATTTCCATACCTTGCCTCCTTTCAAAGGCATGCCAGACATTCCTCCTCAACAAAGAATAGAGGCTCACAAGCAAATTTCTCTGTTACTCCAAATAGGGGCCATACAGACGGTTCCTATGCCAGAAAGGGGACTGGGATTTTATTCTCGCCTGTTCCTTGTGCCAAAAGGGAACAGGTGGAGACCAATTTTGGATTTATCTATCCTCAACACTTATCTGGACATTCCCAAGTTCAAAATGTTGACGTTACAACAGCTTTTACCTCTACTGGGCAAGGATCACTGGATGGTAACTTTGGATCTCAAGGAGGCTTACCTTCATGTTCCTATCAGGCTAAGTTGCAGGAAGTATCTGCGTTTTCGGACTGGGAATTCTCACTATCAGTTCTCTGCATTGCCCTTTGGCTTATCTACTGCGCCCAGAGTATTTACGAAAGTTCTGGCTCCAGTGATAGCTTTCTTCAGGCTAAAAGGAATACAAATCTATCCTTATTTGGACGATTGCCTGATTCTGGCTCAAGGAAGGGACGAGCTTCTTTGTCATTTGAAATATGTGATAGCAGTGCTAAGATGCCTGGGGTATTCTGTGAACGAAATAAAGTCCAGTCTAGTACCCTCTCAAGACATGTGCTTTCTGGGTGTAAGACTGAATACAGCATCCCAGATGGCCTTTCTAACCCCGGACAAACAAAAGAATCTTTCCCTTTACTTCCATCATCTATCTCTTCAGTCCGGGCTGACTGCAAGGACAGTCCTTCAAGCCTTAGGGTTCATGGCATCTTGTATTCTGGTGCTTCCCAATGCCAAACTGCATATGAGGAAGTTGCAATGGTATCTCAAAAATGTATGGACACAGCACTGCCAGCATCTGGACACTGTCATTCAAATAATACCTTGCATTCAAAAGGAATTTTTGTGGTGGGCTCTCTGTGACCCGGCCAGAGGCGAGTCAAATTTTAACGACAGATGCCTCAGACAAAGCTTGGGGAGCTCATCTAAACGGAAAGTGGATACAAGACAAGTGGCCTGTCAGACTACAGCATCTACATATCAACATATCTACATATCAACATATCTACATATCAACTTGAAGGAGATGTTAGCAGTCCAGTTTGCATTAATAGCTTTCAAGGATTTACTTCTTCCAGGGCAGGTGTTGATTCTAACAGACAACACAACTGTCATGTGGTACATCAACAAGCAAGGGGGAACACATTCT
Organism: Protopterus annectens; assembly: GCF_019279795.1. Taxonomy (NCBI): domain Eukaryota; kingdom Metazoa; phylum Chordata; order Ceratodontiformes; family Protopteridae; genus Protopterus; species Protopterus annectens. Next base: position 359,804,314 of record NC_056726.1, on the reverse strand, counting down.
TATCCTCTATGCAGGCAAGCAATGATTTTGTGGGAGACTGCTCTCAGTTTACAACTAAGTCTTCAGGCAAGGTTTCTGCCGGGAGCACAGAACTCCTTAGCAGATGTGTTAAGCAGACAAATCATGGATCCCCACGAGTGGAAACTGGATCTTCATGTATTTCAGAAATTGACAGTGTCCTGGGGAACTCCAGACATAGATCTGTTCGCTTCTCCACTAAACCACCAGCTAGTTTTGCACAAAGCGGTTTCATCCCACAGCTTGGAAAGTGGATGCTCTTTCTTTCAGTTGGAAAAATCTTCATGTGTATGCCTTTCCTCCTCTGCCTCTCCTCCCAAAGGTACTTCTGAAGGCCAGACAGGACAAGCCAAGGATGATTTTGATAGCTCCAGATTGGCCTCGACAGCACTGGTACCCATTACTGAGAAGTCTAGTACGGAAGCCTCCATGGCCTTGTTGATTCCACATCTGTTGTCCCAGGAGGACAGTCATTTGCTCAATGTCAAACTTCACTCTCTTCACCTAACAGCATGGCATATTCTGTTTTAAACCATAGAGGGTCTCAACTTCCACAACAAGTTTTGAATGTGATTTTGGAAGCTAGAAGGCCTAGTACAAGGAAAGTGTACGCAGATAAATGGAAGAGATTTTTGTTTTGGAGTGCAGCTAAGGATTTGGATGTTTCTGAGCCTGATTTAAGTGTGGCTCTTCAATATCTTACTGAGTTATTGGACAAAGGTTTGTCCTTCTCTTCTATTAAGATTCATGCTGCAGCAATTTCAGCTCACTACGACTGTGACCCACCATTGTTTTCTCATCCTTTGTTCAAGCAATTTCTTAGAGGGGCAAAGAATATAAGACCCCCACGAAGGGCTCCTACTCCTGCTTGGGATCTCAATTTTGTGTTGGAGAAACTCACTCTACAACCTTTTGAGCCTGCAGCTACGGCTGAGTTGAAATATTTGTCATGGAAGACTGCTTTTTTGTTGGCCATTACCTCTGCAAGAAGGGTTTCTGAATTGCAGGCCCTTATGGCAGTTGAGCCTTTCTTAATTTTCCATAAGGATAGGGTATCTTTACGTACTAATCCTTCCTTTATGCCTAAAGTGGTTTCTAGTGTGGCTTTAAATCAAACTATTCATTTGCCTACTTTTTATGCAAATCCCCAAACTAAAGGGGAAAAGATTTTGCACACTTTAGATGTACACAGGCAGTTGCGATATTATTTGGACAGAACTAAAGGGTTCAGACAATCTCAGCAGTTATTAGTTTCTTTTGCTTTGTGCTCTCAGGGCAAGCCCGTGTCAAAACAAACTATTTCTAAGTGGATTGGATTTTGCATTGCTTTCTGTTATTCCCATCATGGCAAAGAGATTCCAGCTGGGATTAGGCCTCATTCCACTAGGGCTACTGCCACTTCAACAGCTTTTTTGAGGGGGGTGGCTACTAAGGATATTTTGGAGGCAGCCACTTGGAGTTCAGTGCATACCTTCTCTAGGCATTACCACCTTCCACTGTGCTCTAAATCCAGGGCTGGTTTTGCCACTGCTGTGTTGCAGGGCATTTTGGCAGCTCCTGCTTCATTATAGTTTAGCCATCCTCCCTTACCTCTGCTTTGGGATTCTACCCAAGTGTTAGGACTGCAGCAATGTGAGATGAAGAACATAGTACAGTTTTGTACCTACCATAAATGTAGATGTTCGAATATCCACATTGCTGCAGTCAATACCCTCCTCCTTCCCTCTGTAGTTTGAGGTGGTTGTGTGGGTTGGGTTATCCATCTGAGGTATATTGTATATATTGTATATATTGTACATATTTTTGGTGTTAGGCTGGTTGGTTGTTTAGTTGTTGTCTATGGGTTTTGACCTTTCTTTTTAGGGTCTTCTGACATCTGGGGCAAGAAAAGACTGAGGATATGACGTCGGTCATGCGCATTTGTACCCTGACGTTCTGATGTCAGTCAAATGCGCCTTGACCGACGTCAGCCTTATACTCTGATATTCGGGCCGACCGAGGGACAGCGGACTACCCAAGTGTTAGGACTGCAGCAATGTGGATCTTCGAACATCTACATTTATGGTAGGTACAAAACTGTACTTTTTATTCACATTTGTTCATGTTTTATTGTTGACCCTTCATCAGTTCCCAAATATTTATACATTCCCTCTTGCTCAAGTTCTTTTATATCACATTCCTGTCCCAAACTGATGTTTTCCTGTTGCTACAGTTTTCCTGCTTTAAAGGTTGCTTTTGCACACTTATCAAAACCAAATGACATTCTTGTATCATCTGAAAAAGTTTTAGGCTCATAGGTTCATAGGTAGGTACTAGGCTATTGGCCCTAGGGCCTATATAAGCCTAGCCAAAAATATACCCTGGCTTTCACTACCCAAGAAAATAATTTTCCTGTGCCCCTGTCGAGCAGAGCCACAGAAGTGATCCCTGGGGTGAATTTCCTATTTTCCATCCAATCATCAATATTTTTCTTGAAGAGTGCTAATGTGGAGCTCTGTTTGACATAGATAGGTAGTCTGTTCCAGAGTATGGGAAGTCTCTGGGACAGGAATCTATCCCTCCAGCATGTTCTGTTTATTGTGGTGACAAGGTTTAGGTCCCTAGAGCATGTAGCTCGGAGGGATTGGGATTTCTTTAAGTGGAGCATGTCCAACAGCTCTGGGTTTGACATAGCTTTGTATGTTAGGCAGAGATCACCTCTGAGTAGGCAATATGCGACGGAGTAAAGCTGGAGTTTTTTGAGACTGTCTGCGTAGGGCATTTGTTTGAGGTCAGTAATCCTCTTTGTGAGGTATTTCCGTGGCCTTTCCAGTTGTTGTAGATGTCTTGTGAGGTACATACCAAAAGGGGTGTTGTACTCTATAATGGGTCTAATGAGTGATGAGTAGAGGGGAACAATGACCTTTTTCTAGATTAGAAACCTTTTGTGATGAGGTGAGCCATGTAGAAGAATTTCCTGACCACTGTGGCGATGTGATTATCAAAGGAGAGACTACTGTCCACCTGTGTCCCAAGGTCTCTTATCACATTTTTAGTGTTATGTAGACTACCAGCGATGTGGTAGTTCATGGATACAGAGTTAGTACCAAAGGGGATGACAATACACTTTTTGGCATTGAGCTTCAGGCCATGGCTTTGACACCAGGTATCTGTCTCAGTAAGGCCCTTTTATAGTATGTCCACATCGTTAGGAGTTTCGATTATAGCTCCTAGTTTTCAGTCATCTGCAAACTTTGTTACCCAAAGACCTTCTGTGTTAGCCTGTACTTCAGAGAAGTAGATACCGAACAGGAGAGGACCCAGGACTGAACCCTGTGATACTCCACTTGTCACTTGTCTGAAGTCAGATTTGGAGTCTGCTACTTTCACAGTGTGGGTTCTGTCTGTGAGCCAGTTGGCAACCCATCTTGTGACATAAGGATTTATACCTAGTTTAGTGAGGTTATCTATAATTCCAGAGTGGGGGATGGTGTCGAAAGCCTTGGCGAGATCTAGATAAGCTGTGTGAACCACTTTACCCTCATCTATGGCTTTGGTGACTGTTTCAAAGAAGTCACTCAGGTTTAGGAGGCATGATCTGCCTTTTACAAATCCGAACTGGGTAGGGTCCAGAGTTTGGAGATTACCAATGTCTTTGTTTGAGTTCCATGATGATACGTTCCATGGCCTTGCAGATCAGGCTCGTCAGGCTAATGGGGTGGTAGTTCCTGGGGTGATGGTGGCACCCCCTTTGTGGAGTGGGATAACCAACGCTGTGCACCATTCAGCAGACACAAAGCCTGAGGTGAGGCTATGATTGAACATGGTACTTAGGTGGGGTGCCAGTTCATTCTGCAGTTCATGTAGAACGCAGCCTGGGATGTTGTCAGGTCCCATGGATGCTGTGTTCTTGGCTTTGGAGAGTGTGGTTTTTACCTGTGCAGCCGTGATTACAGGAACTTTGCATTCTTCCGGTATAGAGATGGGCCCTCTAGGGGGTGAGAGGGGGGTAAAGTTAGCACTGAACCTATCTGCCAGGATGTTGGCAATATCAGTTGGTTCTGTATATTTAGTGCCATTGTGCTGTAACTCAGAGCAGGTCTGAGTGTTTTCATTGAGATTCTTGACATAGCTATAGAATGCTTTTTGGTTGTCTTTAGAGTCAGTGGCAATTTTGTTTTCGTAACTAGCTTTGGAGGATTTTATGAGGGATCTCAGCTTCTTACTGAGGGTGACCAGGGAGTTCCTCCAGTCATGGGATTTTACTCTTTTTTTGCAACAGTTTCTTTCTTCTGTTGTAGAGTTTGTTTATGGCAGAGGCACTAGATTGGCTTCCTTTTTTGGAGGATAGCATCTTGGTTCTATTAGGGATAGCATGATCAATGCACTCGTGTAAGTGCTTATAAAGTGCATCTGTGTAGGATTCAGAAGTCATACCTCTATTGTCCGTCTGCATGGGTGTCATGAAGTTTGCCACTTCTGTCTTAAGAAGTGTGAAGTTGGCTTTGGAGAAGTTTTTTTACTGTGGTTTCCCTAATTGGGGTGGGGGCGGGATGTGGATGTCTAGGGTGATTAGGTTGTGGTTGGATCTGACCAACAAGGAATTGACCTCTGGTGTGGAACACCGGTTGCCCAAATGATTTCACAACCTGCAGCTGAGCTTTCAGTTCCTCATCTGATGAGCTTTACAGTTTTAAATTCTCGACAAAAAGAAGATGAGAAGTCTTTACACTTTGTTGTTTTCTAGGAGCAAAATTATAGCCATAGCCCAAGCTGTTGAGTAAACAGCTTAATGGGTTAAGGGCAAGGCAGAATAGCAGCAGTGACAGTGCCACCCTGGAATATCCCCCTTTGAATTTTTATCCCTGAGATAATAATTTGTCCTTTATTATGGCTTAATTGCAAAGTGGTCTGCCACTGTTTCATGGTCACTGTAATGCAGTTGATCCGTGTAGGGAGTATCCTATATATTTTTAAGCACTCTTTTATCCATGAATGTGGGATACTATCAAATGTTTTTTTGTAGTCAGTCCATGCCATACTTAGATTCTTCCCCTTTTTACAGTTCTCCACTATGACTTTAACAATAAATGATCCTTTATTCCATATGACTTTCTTTTATTGCCCTTTTGTTCTACTGCTATAATTGAGTTTTCTTCTAAATGACTATAAACTGTCAGCATAAATTCCTGTGTGTAGTTTATACATCTTTGGAAGGCAAGTTATTGGTTTATAATTTTTAGGGTAGCTTGCAAGTTCAGTCTTAAGTAGGAGCATTGTTTTTCCTGACGTTAATCAGGTTGGTGTCTATTCTGGGTGTGCATATAAATAGTTTTAAACTCCTGGCTAAATCTTCATGCAAGGATGTTAATACTTTTAACCAGAAGTTAGGTACTGCATCTGGGCCTGGTGTTTTCCAATTAGACACTTTTCTTAACTTTGTTTCAATCTCTCTGACTGCTACTTCATCCCATTTCATATCCTGTATCTTTAAACTTCTTATTCTTTCTTTTACTTCTTCTATCCATTTAGCATCTTTGTTATGTTCCATGGGATCTTCATAGATACTTCTCCAAAATGTATCCATTTATTCTTTTTGTGGCTGTCTTTCAATTCCTTTTACATTGTTTCCCAGTTCCCTATAAAACCTTTTTGGGTCATCGATAAATTGCTTATTTTGTACTTTTCTTTTCTATTTATCTTTGTTTCTTCTAAGTTTTTCCACCTATGCTGAAATGTTTAGTGTATTTGTGACAATGCAGGATAGATCCTGGTCTGTTGTAATACTGTGCATTGCTTTTATCCCATCTGTCTTTCTTAGTATTTTTCCTGATTTATTCCCTCTTCTATAGTCTTCCAAGAGTGACACTTTTTAATTGTTTTATAGTGTTCTCTATTCATTATTTCCATGATGGTATTCAATTTCTCCCCTTCCTTGACCTCACTACCCTGTGTTTTTGTGGTAGAACTTTATCAGTTATTAATTTAGCTGCACAATAATAATTCCTGTTTCTCATTAGAAGGATACAGTGGATTACTACAAAATTCACCTAGTTTCTGGCACACTTTTCATACTGCTGATGGGTAGTTTGATGAATACTTAAGCAAAGCTTTCATTTATTACAGATCATTATAAGTGATATAGTTTATTAGACTTGTATTTTTGTTTGTACAGATGCATATTTCAATGTAGCCTTTGATGTTTCTGGATTTTGTACATTTGGGAGCATTAGACATGCTGTAGGTGGATTGGACACTCTAAATTGGCCCTAGGCATGTGTGTGTGTGTGTGTGTGTGTGTGTGTGTGTGTGTGTGTGTGTGTGTGTGTGTGTGTGTGTCTTCTGTGGAAGGTTGGGCACCGGGCTGGCAACTCAACAACATTAAAACTCAACTGCCAATCATGAGTGGACACGTGATCCCCTGTGGCAACCCCTAACCAGGAAAAGCCGAAAGAAAAAGAAGTAGTAGTAATATATCCTGTTTACTTCTGTTATATCATATGGCTGTCTAAGGACAGTCCTAATTTCTGTCTTCATTTGCAATGTGATGTTTTAATAGTTAAAGAAATTTTAGCCAGTTTATAGAGAAATTAAAGGTAAGGAAAATGATGACTATACTATAGTTTGACTGTACTGTACTGTTTTGCTTGTACTTGTCTCTGCACTCAAGTTGTGGCTAAAAAGGATCTTCAGACCAAGCTACTTATCTTGTTATCAAATAGTAAATGAAAAAAAAGGAATGATTAACATGGCTTGTTTCTGGTGGAGTCTGTACATACATGTATGTAAACAACAATCTGAAATAGATTAAAGCAGTCATTCTTTCTTTTTTCTTTCCTTCACTTTCTTCATAAACCAACATCAGAGATGTTGAAAGAAAGGGCTACAGCTAAGAATTTTAGGCCTTTTTATATTGCTTGAGTCTGGGCCCCTCTTGTCCTCTCAACATTGTAAACTTAATATTACCCTTCTAACCTTGCACATAATACTGGTGACTTTTATCGCTCTGCAGTTCCTGTGGTAAGCTGTTATGTTTCCATAGTGACAGTGAGTACTTTGTTTCATTGCCATACTTTAGAAACAAAAACTGTACAGAGATATTAAATTGTAAAGAGAAGTAAATGTATAGAATAATGGGGAAAAAACTACTAGTTACTTATTCAGACATGTGGAAGTAGAGTTCTTCATTGTACTCGAGGCTGATTCACTTTGATCAGAGAGTATCATGTAAGTCACCCGTTTAAATCTGGAATACTAGTAGCTTTGCTGGAGTCCTGACATTGGAGTGAAATTTCTTTGCTAGGATGTTGGTGATGCCTGTGGAGAGAAAGTGATAATACCACAGTGTTCTATAGGGTTTACTATTGAAATTCCAAAACTGCATTCAGCGACTGGTCACAATGGTCAACCTGAAATGCTGAATTTGGAATGTTGAAACAGCAGCCATGGCAAAAATAAAAACATTGACGTCTGTAGTTCAGTGTATTTGACATAGCGCAAGGTGACATCGGTCACCTACGCTATGCACCTTAACATACCATTACAGTCTACAGTCAACAGTACGTTAATTGTGCTATTTTTCAGGGGGGGCTATGCCCCCTGCACCACCCACACCCCCTGCAACTTAAATATACCAACTCCAAGATCACACTACAGTGAGAAAGTGGGTTAATTCCCTGCTCCTCACTGAACCACTATCCCCGTTCACAGTGCCGAACTATACTCAAACTATACTACCCATTCGCTGCAGCGTAGTTGATGTATTTTGATTCAGCATTCAGCCAATTTGAGAAGTGCCTTTCCACCACATGCAGGTCGAGCAGAAACACTTCAGACATTTAATAGTAAACTGTTCTAAAGCACTGTGATAGTGAATATTACATGTCATTTTAACTATACAGCATTGATTGTTCTTACATGTTAGTTTCAAGATTAGAATCTTCAACATACTTGCAGTTTGTACGGATATAAATATTTATCATTTTATAGATGTGTATGCATATGGCTTTAATTGCTGATCCCTATGCATTTGCCTTATGCAGCATGCATCACACTTATGAATCTCCCTCACAGATTATTTTATTCTTATCTAATCCTATTTATGGCATGTTTTATGAAAGTGTTTTTTATGATTGTTCATTTTGTCTAATTTGTATCACATTTTTAGTTTGTAAACTGCATTTGTAAAACCCTGTGATAATTATTTTGGTCATGTTACTAGTTTTTAACTGTAAAGGGGAAAACTAGGCCCAGTCCACTGATATGGTAAATCATTAAACCTGTTCTAGCAACTGATTAAGATTCTACATGACTGTGTCTCCGTTTTGAACCTTTATGGTTTAGCATAGGATCATAGGATTGTAATAGGCCATCTGCCCTTTCAAGCCACCATTTTAGGATTAGTCAAATGTCCTTTCCCATTTGATCTTTCACTTTCCCTCCCCCTTTAAACAAGATTCTAATACTCCTACTCATGTTGAACTGAAGTTAATACCACATATATTTTGAGAGCCTCAAGAGTAGAATTTTTAATTTTGTGGCAATATCAGTCCATTAGTTTAGTAGGGAGAGAAGTTGGGTACATTTTCTATTTGCCAACCAAAGGTTCATATTTGAATTAAAGGGGCAAAAACACTGCGGCGGTGGTGCTGCGGTAGCGTTGTTGCCTCACAGTAAGACGTTGTCCGTTCGATTCTCAGCTAAAGCGTCTTCTTTGTGGAGATATGCGTGAAGGGGCGTACCTTTGTTGAAGGTTGTGCATCAGGACTGGCAACTCTGCACGTAAAAATCTTCTGCCAATCATTAGCGGACCGGAGTTCTGCTGTGGTAACCCCTAACCTGGGAAAAGCCGAAAGACACAACATCACATTTCTAAAATCAGTTTCTTCCTCATACCAAAGCCTCAGCATCCTCCCTCTTTATGACATTCTCATGACATTTTCAGTAATCCAACCCTTAAACTAAAATTCAGACCAGGTCCACACTGTTCTTATGCCTGCCCACTCTGGAATGCCATCAGTCAATTCCCAAGCAAAACGGACTTTCCCAGTAAACAAATGTTAAATACCATAAAATAAAATGTACTTTATAGTTTGCTTTTCTAGTTTAACAAAGGTTATTTAGATGAGACTTTAGAGAAAAGTCAGCATTATACTTAAAGATCATTGGTGGAATATCATCAGGGAGAAAGACATTCATAGATCTGTAGCACATTATTTATTTGTGTCAGGAGAGTTCATGTGCCTCTTAACATATTGCCCTGTTATTTGACAATGTGAAATCAAAGCGATGTGATTGGGATATCAAGTTAGTCTCTTAACACAGAAAAAACTTTATTCTTTGTATTAGTTAACATACTTCATCCAAACAGACTGAATATGTAATTAATTTGGAAACACCTAGTATGCTAATTGCTTAATTGTTTTAGCACATCATTCAGTTTATTGTTTTGTGTGTTTCTATGTATGTTCTTTGTGTTTTGTCTTCTCCTTGCAGACTGTGAGGCTATAGCAGCAGGCAAGGGTGTAACAAGCAAATTCCACTTGATCATAGGAAGTTACTAGGCTATTGGCCTTGAGGCCCTTATAAGCCTAGGCAAGAATTTAGCCCATGTTTAGACAAGTCAGCACCCAAAGCTCCGGTCCAGAAGGGACACAGGTTGAATCTCAGGGGTGTATTTTCTGTTTCTCATCAAGTTATCCAGGTTGTGCTTGAAAAGAGATAATGAGGTACTCTGACATGGAGAGGGAGCCTATTCCACAGATGGGGGAGTCTCTGGGACACAAATCTGTCCCGCCAACAAGTCCTATTGATGTCACAGACCGGTTTGAGGTGGCGGCTATGTGTTACTCGAGTGGAGCTTGACTTGCAGATATGCAGAAGTCCCATCAAGGTGGGCACTGAGATTGCTTTGTATGCCAGACCGAGGTCACCTCTGATGAATCTGTTTGAAACTGAGTAGAGGGACAAGGCTTTTAGTCCATCTTTGTAGGGTAGATGCTTGGATTCTTCTGGTGAGGAACCTCTGTGGTCTCTCCAGCTGCTGCATGTGTTTTGTGAGGTACATGGCAAAGAGAGAATTGTACTCGATAACTAGCCTTATAAGGGAAGAGTACAGGGATGTTACGACCTCCTTGTCTCTGGAGACACCCTTACTTATGAGGTTCATAGCCTAGTATGAACCTATGAACCTATCTGCCCTAGGGCATTTATAAGCCTAGCCAGAATGCGTTTGGCTTTCGCCACACATTTTAAATATATTTTGCTATGCCCTTTTTCGAGGTTAGTATACTGTGCCTCTGTCTAACAGTGACACAGAAGTGATACCCGAAGTAAACCTACAATCTCCCATCCACTCATCAAGATTCCTCTTGAAGAGAGTCAATGAGGGACTCTGCCTAACCTGGACTGGGATTTTATTCCAGAGTGAAGGGAGCCTCTGGGTTATGAATCTGTCCCTCCAGCATGTCCTATTTATTTCAGGGCTGAGGTTCAAGTCTCTCGAGCGCGTAGCTCAATGGGATTTGGATTTTCTGAGGTGCAGCATGTCCATTAATTCTGGGTTGGACATGGCTTTATACGTCAGGCACAGATCGCCTCTGAACAGGCGGTATGCCACTGAGTAGAGCTGGAGTTTCTTTAACCGGGCAGTATATGGCATCTGTTTGAGCCCTTTGATCCTCTTGGTGAGGTACTTTTGGGTCTTTCCAGTTGCTGCAGGTGTCTGGTAAGGTACATCCCAAAAGGGGCATTGTACTCAATTATGGGCCTGATGAGGGATGAGTAAAGAGGCACAATGACCTCCCCTGATCTAGATGTGAATCCCTTCATGATTAGGTGGGCTATATAAAATGTTTTTCTAACCACTTTGGCCATGTGGTTGTCAAATGAGAGATTGCTATCAACTTGGGTCCCCAGGTCCCTAATTACTACTTCTGTACTTAATGGATTACCACCTATGTGGTAATTTGTGGGCACTTTGTTTTTGCCAAAGGGGATGACTATACACTTTTTGGCACTTAGCTTGAGGCCATGGCTCTGGCACCAGTTGTCTGTTTCTATGAGGACCTTTTGGAGGATGCTTGTGTCGGCTGGAAAGTCGATTATGGCGCCCAGTTCCACAGTCCTTCCGTGTTGGCCTGTACCTCTGAGAAATATATACCGAACAAGAGAGGTCCCAGGACTGAGCCTTGTGGGACACTACTTGTAACTGGTTTGGAGTCTGACATGGCTCCAGCAATTCTAACCATGTGGGTTCTGTCCTTGAGCCAGTTTGCAATCCATCTAGTGACATAGGGGTTTATATTTAAGCTGGTGAGCTTATCTATAATGCCCGAGTGTGGTATTGTATCGAAGGCTTTTGCAAGGACCAGGTAGGCTGTGTGGACCACCTTCCCCTCGTCAATGGCCTTGGTGACTGTTTCAAAGAAATCAACCAGGTTTAAGAGGCAGGATCTGCCCTTAACAAAGCCGAACTGGATAGTATCCAGTGTCTGTAGGTCCCCAATATCTTTATTTATGAGGTCCATGATGATCCTTTCCATAGCTTTGCAGACCAAGTTAGTCAGGCTTATGGGGCGATAGTTTCCAGGATCCGTTGAGGCACCACCTTTATGGAGAGGGACCACTGTTGCTGTACGCCACTCTTTGGGCACATATCCTGTAGTAAGGCTGAGATTGAACAGTAGTTTTATGTTTGGGTTTAGCTCTTCTTGAAGTTCATGTAGGACGCAGCCCGGGACACCATCTGGTCCCATTGATGCTGTGTTTTTTGCTTTGGAGAGGGCGGCTCTTACCTGAGCATCTGAGATGTCAGGGGGGCAGCACTCTGCTGGGATAGATATTTGCCCTTTTGGTGGGGGGTGGGGGGTTTGAACCTGTCAGCTAGGATGTTGGCAATGTCTGTGGGTTCAGTGTATTTTTTGTCATTGTGGACTAATTCTGAGCATATCTGGGAATTGCCACCCAGGTTCCTAACATAACTAAAGAAAGCCTTGTGATTATCCTTAGTGTCCTGTGCAATTTTTCTCTCGAAGCTGGCCTTAGACAATTTTATGAGTGCCCGTAGTTTTTTGCTAATACTGATCAGTGATGCCTTCCCTTTTTGGGTTTTTGCTCTATCATTTAGTAGCTTCCTCCTTCTATTGTATAGTTTGTTTATGGCTGGGGTCCACCAGACAGGACGTCTGCCTTTGGAGGATTGGGTCTTGGTTTTATTTGGGATCGCATGATCCATGCATTCCTGAAGGTATTCATAGAATGTGTTTATAAAGGATTATGCGGTCTGGGCCGTATTTTCCACAGGCCCGGGGGCTTTGAAGGATTCCACCTCAGTTTTGAGGAGTGTGAAATTTGCTTTAGAGAAGTTTTTCACTGTGGTTTTCTGGGCAGGGGGTGGGGTCGGGATGTGAATATCCAGTGAGATTAGTTTATGGTCTGATCTTACCAGTGAGGGATATACTTCTGGTCTGGAGCATAGAATCCCCATGTTGGTGATGATCAGGTCCAGTATGTTTTCCCCTCTTGTGGGAATGGTAACAAGTTGTTCCATAGCATTTGAGTTTATAAATTCTAGGAAACTTTGGGCTAGGGTGTTGGAGCTAGAGTAATGCTCCCAGTCTATGTTTGGGTAGCTGAAGTCGCCCAATATTATGGTGTTTGGAGAGACCTTCATATTTTCCAGTGTTCTCAGGAAGGCCGAGTGGGGTTCCTGGGTTTGGGAGGGTGGTCTGTAGCAGGCTATAAACTGGAAGGCAGTTTTACCCACTGTTAGTTGCACATGGATAGTCTCTGATGCTTCGTGCTTTGCCACCAACCTGGAGGTGTGGGTATCTTTGATGAATATTGATACTCCCCCTCCTTTTGTGGTTCGGTCCAAGTTTTGGGGCCGAAAAGCATGGTATGAGGTATAACCTGGTAGTGCTGGGGTGCTCTCGGGAGCCCTGAACCAGATTTCTGATATAGATATCGCACAGATATCGATGTTCTCCATGCTAAGGAGAGTTTCGAGTGCATGCATCTTGAGGTTTAGACTTCTGGCATCGAGTAGCATTACTCTTAGTTTCTTATCCCTTGTGATACCTATGGAGGTGGGTTTGTCTTTTGAGCCTTGCCTAAAAAAGGCACTATGGGGGTAGCAAGAGCCTTTGCCAATATCCGAAAGCCCAGGGTTGACAGGTGCAAGCCGTCCCTAGCGAAGCATCGTGGCTTGTCGAGCATGTCATCCCAAGCTGACAGGCATTGGATCCCCTTTGAATGACACCAGTACTTAAGCCAATTGTTGAAATTAATCATCTTGTCTTCATATTGTGGCATCATTCTTGGTGAGGGTAAGATGCTACTCAAGGTTAGGGTCATACCGGCCTGGGCTACATGCTCAGAGAGCTCCTTTATGTCTCTTTTCATGTAGTCCAGGGAGGTACGTCTCAGGTCATTCACACCAGCATGGACAATGACTGAGTCATATTTGTACTTGCCTTGGAGTGACCTGAGTGCTTGTGTTATGTGGCGGATCCTAGCGCCCTACATGCTGCTCACCGTGACCCTCTCCTTGTTCAGCCTGGTGAGCGGGACGTCAGTGTGCCTGACAATAGTCACCTATTACAAGTGTATCAGGTGTGTTGTTTAGTCTTAAGGGCTGTGACTGCTCGGCACACTGGCTTTGTGAGATATGTGTTGCACGTGTTTTGTTTTGGGGTAGTGGTTGCTTGGGTGTCTGCTTTGGAGGTCTCTGTTGCTTAGGCAGATCTTTATTTAGAGCCTCCGAGTATGTTTTTGTGTGATTATGTGTTTGGTTTGCTGTCGTGGTAGGTCTGTGTGAGACTGGAATTGTAGTGAGTGTGGTTTCCTTCTCCTCCTGACTGGTTATGCCAGTACTGAGTTGAGAGAGCTTAGCCTCCAGTTTGGCTATATGGTTGCATCTCTCACATGTGTTGGAATTTGTTGGGAGGAGGAGAGGGTTGTCTCTGTACATGAGGCAGTTGTAACATTGCCTCAAGATTCCCAGATTCACCAGCTGGACTGGAGAGGAGATTGACAACTAACCTTTGGACATGCTAGAGTAATATTGGAAGTTCCTTAATAATTGAAAACGAGGGCCAGTGGGGAGTGAGGGTGTAGTGCTTTTAATTTTTAGTGCTGACTTATATAATTGCTTTAGTGAGCAAGTGCCAGGTAACTTAAGTGCAATGTGTTACAGGTAACTTAAATGCAAAAACGACAAACAGTAACTTTCTGCTTTCTGTACAATGGAAGCAAAATGGTAGTCAAACGTCAGGTTACTATCAACCTGGTTGCCCAAATCCCTCATGACTGACTGTGTGCTTAGGACGTTGTTCTTAATGTGATAATATGTTGGGGCATCACTCTCCCCGAAGGGGGATGATGATGTATTTTTTGGTATTCAACTTGAGGCCATATTTCTGGCACCAGTCATTTGTTTGGGTGAGATCCTCTTGGAAGACATCCACATCACTTGGGCAGTTGATGACCGTGCCCAGCTTGCAGTCATCTGCAAACCTGGTCTGCCATAACCCACTGGTTTTGGCCTCCACCTCAGAGAAGTATATCCCAAATAACAGAGGCCCCAAGACCAATCCTTGGGGTACGCCACTTGTTACGCATCTGCTGCTTAAGGTGGCTTCCCCTATTTTGATTAGATGGGTTCTATTAGTGAGCCAGTTTGCTAGCCATCTGATAACATACAGCTTGATACCTAGTTGAGAGAATTGTCTACTATGCCTGAGTGGGGAATAGTGTTGAAGGCCTTGTCCAGGTCAAGGTATTTAGTGTGCACTGTCTTCCCCTCGCCCATGGCTTTGGTGACTGTCTCAAAGAAGTCGACTAGATTTAACAGACATGACAGCACCTTGGCAAAGCCAAACTGTATGGCCAAGTGTTTGGAGGTTGCCAGTGTCCCTGTTAATGAGGTCCATGATAATCCATTCCGTTTCCTTGCAGATCAGGCTAGTTAGGCTGATGGGTCTATAATTTCCCAGATCGGCAGACGCTCCATCTTTGCGTAAAGGGATGACAGTGGCTGTCCTACACTTGGCTGGGACAAAGCTGGTACTTTGGTTGAATAGAGTGCCTAATGGTGGTGCAAGTTAATTTCTGAGTTCATGTAGGATGCAGCCTTGGATGTTATCGGCTCCCATGGATGCTTTATTTTTTGCCTTTGAGAGGGCAGTGATGACCTGTTCCATAGAAATAAGGGGAGGGGGACAGATACTGGGGATGTCCTGGTTTACTGATGGGGGGACAGAGGGGTCAAGTTTTCATTGAATCTGTCAGCCAGCAGGTTGGCTATATCTACAGCATTTGTGTAGGTGGTGTCCTTGACCACCAGTTCTGAACAGATCTGGGTGCTTCCTTTGTGATTGCAGAGATATGTGAAAAAGGCCTTATGATTGTCTCTATTAGATATGGCCAATTTGGACTCTAAGTTGGCTTTAGAGGAATTCACTAGTGCTCTTACTTGCTTGTTCACGCTAAGAAGAGATTGCTTCCAATTGGGCACCTGCTCATTCTTGGTTCTGGACAGCAATTTTTTTCCTTTTTGTTATACAGTTTATTTACTGCAGATGTCCACCAGACAGGTTTACTCTTCCTTGCGGAGGATGATTTTGTCCTGTCAGGTATTCCTGATTCCATGCATCTATATAAGTGTTTGCATAGTACTTTGGTGTAGATTTGAACATTGGTGCCAGTTCCAACAGAGGAGGAGGGGGCTGTGAACCTGTTTATACCATCCCTCAGGAGGTTGTAATCAGCTTTGGAGAAGATTTTTTGTTTGACCCTAGCTAGAGAGGAGTCAGGGGAGATGTTGACTTAGAAAGTGACCTCTTTATGGTCAGATTTTACCAGGGAGGATGATACTATAGGAGTGCTGCAGTGGTTACTCATGATGGTTAATACCAAGTCCAAGATATTATCACCTCTTGTGGGAGTATCGACTACCTGTCTATATGTATTTGTATATATGTATATACACACATATAGATGGATCCACCCCAACAAATAAATGCTCATGGTGGAGGGATAGATTTATAACGCAGTGCTTACCTACCTCTCTTGAACAAACTAACTCTCCATGTTAAACAGTGTGACCCACTGTCTGCCTTTAAAAAGGATAAGAGGTTGGGTACTAATGAATTAATTCTTGGTAAGAATGGCCTGTCCCTTCTTGAAATGAGAGGAAAGACTTAAGGGTGGGTACTGGCAAAGCTGAAATGTCCTTCCAGTTCAGTTGATGTGCAGCTCCTATGAGCCTACGACATATGACTAAATCGCATCCTTGTATGGAAGCAGGGCATAACATGCTTAGACCTGCTTTCCTGGCGACTCTTGGGTACTTACATGGACTCCCAGTATGTGGGAGTGGAGAAGGAGTATGTGCTGTCTCGTCTGCACTGATGACTGAGAACTTCTACATTGTGTCAAGGAAACTTTGACAACAGGTATATGCACGGTATTGTTACAGACAGTATGTGCCCTGGTGAGTGCATTTCAAGACCATAACATTTTAACATGACAAGTTCAAAAAAAAAAAAGTTTCAGTCAAAATGCTTTAATGTACTTTTTGCTTTTCTGTTTCAGGTCATCTTGAGATGTTGGTTTCTGTAAGCTTAACCCAGCTCATAAGTTTAGAGGTTTTGGTTCTTACAGGGGAAGTGCATCATTAAAATGAATGTGTTTTCTCTCATGCCAAACTCTGTTCCTACAACTCTCTTCTTGGGCAGCTGATATTTTCGCTGGAATTATTTTTTCACAGTTGTTCCAAGTCTGTTACAAGCCTATAAATAGGGCACTTAAAACTGTATATGTAGCTTTATTACCATTTTCTGCAGATATCATTCTCCACTGAAAATTCACAATTTCTTAGTGTGTTACATTAACTAAAACATTGACTAAATATATAAAAAATAGTTACATAATTCTCAGTTTGTAGTTAGAGAAGCCTGAGTCAATTGGTTTGCATGTTAATTATTCTAAAATTGCTACAGTCATCCTTTGCTCTGTGTTAAGTGTTTTTAATTCTTGGACATACTGGATTAAACAATGGGTGTCATCAGAGGTGAAAATGGTCATACCCAGCTTGATGAGGTGCTAAATGCATTGGTTTCTGGCATGGTATTGACTTTCACTTCATTGAATGAGAAGATTAAATGCTGAGCTGTTTAAATGCCTTATTCATTTGAATAGATGTACTTATCTGAATGTGTTAATCAGTGTAATCTATTCATACATTCATCAGAAAGGAGTACAGTCAGATATTGTCTATGGGCACCCTCTGGACTTATTCATTTGAATGAATGTACTTATCGAATGTGTTAACCAGTGTAATCTATTCATACATTCACCAGAAAGGAGTACAGTCAGATATTGTCTATGGGCACCCTGTGGAGAGACGAGGCTTGGCTTAATTGTTTGAGGTGGGTATGCTATTTTATGGAATGATATGTGTGTTACTTTCTACACAATTCCTCTTAGTTGTGGAGCTCACAGTCATAATGAAAGGTTGGGCAAGAGGTTAGTGCAGCCTTTATTTTATACAATTACAAATTCATTAAGAATTTAGCTTTTTGTGGTTGGTGACAGTGGGATTATAAATGACTGTCATAATTTGCTATATATGACAACTTTTGGAGTCAGTTTTACAGACAATGGCTATATTCTACTGTTCAAGCTGTTCTGTCGAGTATGGAGAAGCAGTCAGCTTTGTAGGAGATTGCTGCTTGAAGAATGAATGGGACTTGTTTAGACTACACACTTGGACATTACTGGCAAGTGAGCATTTTTATGTTTGGGAGATTGTGATGCAAACTATGTGTTACTGATAGCATCTCTTGCATTGGGTTTCATTACTGGAGTAATTTAAATAGACATCTGTATTTGATGTACTTCTTGTTTCCATGTTGTATGGTTTATATAGTGTAAAGCTTTGTATTATAAGTTTATTTTTTACAGGTTGCTGGTTTTCCTGCACTCTGAGTGTGCAGTAATTTCAATGTGTGTGCTTGTGATAATGGAGGGGTGCTATTTACATTGCTAACTGGCTAATTTTTTTTTTCATTTTTTTGCTTGTGAGTCTTGTTTTCTAGGTGGTTTACCATGTTATTTTTGTGTTGCTCTGCAAGATTTTAGCTCAACTGAGAAGATGTAATTGTTGAAGGTTTTAGTGTGTCTTAGTTAGGTATTTCTTATACAATATTTATTGTGTTTTCCTTTTGTGGATAGTGACAATAAGTTTAGATCTCATTTTGTTTAGTGGGGTGTCATTAAACTGGAGTTCTGACTGTCACCTCCTGGTGCTGTTTGTGGCAGTGATTATGACCATGTTTTATTGTTGTTCAGATACTGGATAGGTTTTCCTGCTGGCTCAGTTGAAACAATGGTCCACTTCCCACAAAAACATGGCTCCAGTAAGACATTCTGGTACATGTTTAGAAGCCTACTGGTTAGTGTACTTTTTTTATGTTTGCGATTATTTAAATTCTCTTTCATTATTTATGTCAAATGTTGAATCTGGAGTATATGTTGTAGGAAAAAAAAATAAATACGAATGATGTATTCAGTATGTTGTTGTGCCATGTTTTGTGCATAAGTAGTAGGTTCATAGGTTTATTTACTTATTTACATTTGTTGACCGGGCTAGTCTAACTGGATACATGTCCATTTTCAGTAGAGGCCTGGGGAGAAAAGCTCCAAACATAGGCAAATGTCAATAGCAATATTTATATGAAATAATGTGATATGAAGATATTAAGATGAATACTGAAGCACAGATAATAACCATAATTGAAAGAGAAAAAAAAGTGAACAGAGATAAATTAACGAGGAAAGAGGTAATGTAAAATATAGAATCATATATAAAGATATGAAATATGAAATACACTGCAAGTAGTAATTTCTATCCCTAATGAATGGGGGAAGGAAAAGATTTTAATTGTTTTTTTTTTTTTTTGCTGGAGGAATACATAGAGGTTAGCTTTATTGTTAGAACAGGCAACTTTAAGTAGCATAAGACAGAGAAAGGTTTGAGTGAAACTACAGGAGATAATTAAAACAGAGGAAGATAGGAGTGGGGTAGAGTGGGTATTCAGTCAGGGTTTGTACAGGGACACAGCCAGTGAGTTTTTTAAGATGTTCTTTGAGACGAGTTTTAAAAAGATGTGTAGAGGAGAGAGAAGACAGTTCACTTGGAAGCAGGTTCCAGGCTTTTCCCACTGTGTTTGTGAAAAGTGAGTCCCCAGCTTTGTTTTTAGATTTAATAGTGGAGACTAGGAGCCTGTTGGATGAGCGAAGAGTAATAAGGTTTTTGTATGGGGTAGTCAGATTAGTGAGGATGGGGGTATTATTAGGGTGGTGAAGTATCTTTTGGGTAATAGTAAGTTGGTGACAGAGTAGTTGGTGCTGCAGTTCTAACCATCCTAATTGTTTGAGGTTAAGACAGTGGTGAGTTCTGAAAGGGTTACCAGTGGCAAATATGGCTATGTTATTATAGCAAGTTTGTTAAGGTTGTTTTTAGAAAGATTGGTATAAATGGCGGAAGCATAGAATAGGGTAGAGATCAGGTGGGTCTGGGCAATAGTGGTTTTAGCTGTTGGAGTCAGAAATGGTTTAATTCTGTACAGGGAACCTAGTTTTTTATTGACAGATTGGTTATCTAACAGTGTAGTACCTCGCGGGCGGTACTGCGCAGCTTTGGGCGTGTCAAAATTGATTGGCATATTTGAGTGACAGCGACTGCTGAAATATCAACAAAGACAACTGTACTAGGAAGGTTTTTAATGCACATGGACAAATCAAAATATAGTTTTTTATGGCACAATTACAATTTACATTCAGAGCGCTGAAATATCTGTAATATACCTTGGCACATATAATATAAAACCGGACTGCTACATTGACAACACTGAAACACAAAAAGAAATGTACACCAGACTGGAACATAATGTTTATAAAATATATTTTATTTATTTTTTTTATTCATCCAAAAATGCACTTTCACAAAAAACTATTTAATGAAAATCAAATTAAAAAAAAAAGGACAACACTCAACACATTTATGCAGGGGGCAAGCCCCTCCCTGCACCCCCACACACCTGCTACCTATGTAGTCTAACTCAGAGATTGCACTACAGTGGGGAAAAAGGGAATATTCACTTATCCCCACCATGCCACAATCTACAACAGCAACCTCGCTTGCTGTTTGTTAAAACGGTTCATATATATAAGGTCTATATTACGTTATCGAATTTGCACAATAGCAAATGGCTATATGTTAGAAAAAGCCGTTCATCAAAGTTTGTATTTTGGGGGGCTGCCCCCACCCCATTATATATATATATATATATATATATATATATATATATACCAACTCCGAGATCGCACTACAGTGGGGAAAGGGCAAATATTCCATACCCCACTGTACCACGATCCCACAAAACACACTTTGATGGATGGCCTTTTCGACAATTTTAGTTCTCTATTGTTCAAATTCGAAAACGTGATATAGACCCATATATATGTGTATATATATATATATATATATATATATATATGTAAAATGTGTCTGTGTGTATGTATATATATATATATATATATATATATATATATATATATATATATATATACATATACACACACACATAGGTGGCCATTGTGGTGCAGCGGTTAGCATTGCTGCCTCACAGCAAGAGGTTCTCCATTTCGATTCTCAGCTGGGGTGCCTTCTGTGTGGAGTCTGCATGTCCTCCCTGTGGTCGTGTTGGTTTCCTCCAAGTGCTCCGGTTTCCTCCCACAGCTGTAGGTGGATTGGACACTCTAAATTGGCCCTAGGTATGAGTGTGTGCATGTGTCTGCCTTCTGTGGAAGGTTGGGTGCCGGGCTGGCAACTCGACACCGTAAAACTCCACTGCCAATCATGAGCAGAAAGGTGATCCACTGTGGTGACCCATAACCGGGATAAGCCAAAAGGAGATGATGACAATGATACACACACACACACACACACACACACACACACGTTGTCCTGTTTGACAAGTCTTTTGTATATTTATTTCTGATGTAAATTGAGACACCTTCAGCTTTAGTCCTTGTCTGTGTAGTCGCTCCTTCAATGCTGACAAATATTGCACCCTCTACCCCTTAGAATGACACCAGAGACTAAGCCAATTATTAAAGTTGATCATCTTCTGTTTGCATTGTGCTATCATCTTTGGAGAAGGTAAAATGCTGCTTAGTGCTAGGCTCGTACCAGCTTGGGACAGATATTCCAAGAGCTCCCCAATGTCTCTTTTCATATAGTTAGGGATGTATGCCTCAGGACATTTACACCCACATGGACTCTGACTTAGTCATACTGGTATTGTGGTCCAATAACCTGAGTGCTTGTCTAATGTGGTATACCCTTGCCACTGATAAGGAACTGACCATGACTTTCTCCTTAGTCTGGTGAGAGGGACATCACTGTATCTCACAAAAAGGAGTCTCCAATGGCTAGAATATTGGATTCTGTGGTGGCTTGCCTTATGGGCTTATAGGTAGATGCTCCATAAGATGTGGCTGCAGGTGTTGATGTGGGTGTTTTAAAAGTGTGTGTTCATAGTTGGTGCAGGAGTTTGTTGTGTTTATTTAATTGAGGAGGTCTTTGCGGTTTAAGTAGGTTACGTTTAACTGTCTCAGAATATGTGAATTTGTGTTTGCTTTGAATTGTGTGTTTTGGGTGCATTGTGTGTGCTACTGACAACTGTATTGACATTAGAAGTGCTTATATGTGAGGGCTTTCCCTCCATTGACATTGTGTAAATACATCTTTCAGATATCATATGAATTTGTTTGAAAATTTACTGCATAACATAAGGCAATTTCTGCATTGCCTCAGTATGCTCTTATCCACCAAGCTGGTAATGGAGATAGTGGGAAAGGTCATACCCATGGCTACAGACCACTTTTTATTGATTAGACAGTTTTAGACACATTTGTTTTGTTGAGTGTACTGTAATTGTTAAGTAGTTTTTTGAAAGATTGTAATGAATATTATTTTTTGGTTTTGTAAGAAGTTGGATCCTGAAAAAAGGGAAAAAGTGGCCCACTCCTTTAATGGGGTAAATAGCTGCATATCTGTTAATACAATATGTGTGTGTTATATATGTGTCATGTCTTGTAACTTTTAGTTTGGAATTATGGACAAAGAAGAAACAATTAGACAAAAACTTCCATATTAGGTACTGTTATTGGTGCTATCAACTCAAAATACTTTCTAAATTTAGGAGGGATGGAACCAAAGTTTGAGAGCATATTAGATGTGATCTTTCAAATTCAGGAGAGCTTAGAGGTGCTTGTATTGCACCTTTATGGTTTATGCTTGAAAATGTATTACTTTTTTTGGTTTCCTTAAATGAAATAAAGACATGTATGCATAAATACATACATATACGGACACATAAATAAATGAAATATTTAGTTGCAAGCCTTCAATAACAAGATGGCGGAGAGTTACAAATGGTATTCAGTATCTTCACAGAAACCCAGCTGTGAATGCTCCACCCCCAACTGGCTGTGCTTTTTTGTGTTGTAACTAGTGATGATGGTAGATGAAGGCTAAATGATCTGCTAATAGATTGATCTATAATCCTGTGGGCTTGTGTTTGTGTTGTATTGGGACCAGTCTGCAAACATTTAAAGACCATCACTTGTGATAGTTCTTTTCTGACATTTAATTAAATTTTTTGCTAAAGCTTGGGCCTTTGCTTAAACAAATTTGGGTATGAATATGTGAGTAAATGATTTAGGCCTAAACTGGCTGAAAATGTATTGTGAACTACAGCTGACTTAAGTAATATATTTTATTATTTATTTATTTTTATTTTATGTTACTTGGGCAGTACATAACATACAAAGACTCCTATTAGCAGTTTTCTATACTGGTAGAGATAACAAGATCAGAAAAATGAAACTTTGATTATGGTGTATCCTTTCTAAAGAGAAACGCATTGCTAATCGGTTTCCTTCCTTTTTTCCATATTCCACTTTCACAGATTTTGGTTATTATATATATTCCTGGATTCCAACTTGTCTTTGTTTCACAGCTTTCTGAGGAAAACAATTTCATGCATTTTCAACTCATTGTAGTAAACTCTGATACAATCATAAGAGGTTACTTAGCTAATGGCCAAAGAACTTTTTTAAACCTAACCATTCATGCCTCCATTTTCATAATTATCATTGCCCTAGAACTAGAATGACTTTGGTATATGGGATCATTGGAGGTTAATAGGCTATTGACCTAAAGGTCATTTCAAGCCTAGACATTTCGACGATCTTTTAGAGAAGTGGTCATATTTGCTATGACTTCAGAGAAGTGTATTCCAAACTGGAGAGGTCCAAGTGCAGAGTCCTGTTGAACACCACTAGTAACAAGCCTATTGGTGGAGGTGGATTCCCCCATCCTAACTTCATGTGTCCTACCCATGAGCCATTTGAATATCCATTGGGTTACATAGAGATTTATATCTAAACCTTTGAGTTTGCCAGTAATTCCCAAGTGAGGTACTGTATTGTATGCCTTTACCAGGTTGAAGTAGGCAGTATGTGCTTTTCTGCCCATCGTCCATGGCTCAACTGGCCTTCTTAAGGTAGTCCACTGGGATTAGTAGGCATGACCTAACTTTGATGACCCTAAACTAGGATGGGTCCAGTGTTTGTAGATTTCCTGTGTATTTATTAGAGCCATTATAACCTTTTCATGGCTTTGTATATAAGACTAGTCCAACTTATGAGTTTCTAGTTCCCTGGGTCTGTTGATGGTCCAGCTTTATGTAGAGGGATGATTGTTGCAGTCCTACATTTCCTATGATCGAAGCCTGGCTGGAGACTGTGACTGAATAGATATTCTAGTGGGCTTGAGAAGTCATTTTTCAAACTAAATACGAGACATCCTTGGATATTATCAGGGCTCATTGCTGTAGTGTGTTCAGCTCTGGAGAGCGCAGTGAGAACCCATGCTTTAGTAACATGGGGGGGGGGATTAAGTGGTAGAGGGTATTTCCTGGGGAGTAACTAGTCATGTTGAAGTCATATGGACTATGTCTTCTTTTACATTATTGCTGTCATGTAACACTTTTGAGTACAGTTACTGTCCTCTACTTTTATCTTGGCCTTTGGTAACTACTGTAGGCAATTAAATGTTTCTGTCAAGGCTTCTCTCTCTCTGCACTATAAGGTTGAGAGGTATGCCTTCATTTATAACTGAAGTGTCATGAAATCACAAGAAATGAATGGCTGTTATTGCATGTATATTCCTATACATTAGACAAACCTTTTTGTTTTTAATTAGAACTAGCCAGTACAATTTTATACATACATAGATAAGTAAACAGACATAAATATTCCATGTGAAATTGTAGTTTCATTAATTTTACAAAATAAATAAACAAGCAAACAGACACACCTGTTCCATGTGAAGTCATGGTTTTATTTGACTGTTATATAACTATCGTATCTAGGCATAGATAGATATAATTTAATAGGTTTACAGTGAAACAGTGTTAAAAGCAAGTGTGATATTTTGTGCCAAAGAAACAATTTGCTGTTGAATCACAACAATGCAAGACATCTATAATACATATTCATTAGTGAAAAGAACACCATTACACATAAAACTAAAAAAATAATAAATAAAAATGGAGAGATCTGTCTATACTTAACATAGCCACTCTGCTAAACAGCATATTTATATTTATACATTTTACATATGTACATGCATACAAATATCTCAGACATGAGCAATAAAGCTGTTCTTACATACAAAGTGATAGTTATAATTTGACCTCTTTTGGATTCCACTTTACATTTTGCCAAACTGACATTCTTTCAGAAAATGGTATAATTCTTTATTCTATTTACAGTTTTCTGTTTGTGTCTTGCACCATGGAGCTCAGGTTTTGATTAAAAAGGGTCTGTCAGCCTCCCACTTACATGGTTATCAAACTGAAATTAATAAGTAAAGAAACAGATAAACAGCTGAATAAAGAAATAAGGGGAATAAATTAAATTATTTCAAACAGAGGATAAGTTTAATTCATGGTACCTTGGAGAGTACAGCACACATCTATTTGTTGTTTTCATTACTTATTAAAGTAAACAATTATATGTTTGTTTACAGGTACCTTGTTATGTGTGTATATAGTTTGTGCTCTTAGGTTCATAGGTTCATACTAGGCTATCTGCCCAAGTGCATTTATAAGCCTAGCCCAGAGTTTTGTGGCTTTCGCCACCCCTTTAGTTTGGAGGATACTATGCCCATTATTTTGCTGTGCCTTTGTCAAGCAGTGACACTGAGATAATCCCTGGGGTATATCTGCGATCTCCCATCCATTGGTCAAGATTTCTCTTGAACAAAGCCAGTGAGGTGCTCTGCCTCACATGTACCGGGATTTTGTTCCACAGCATAGGGAGTCTCTGGGTGATGAATCTGTCCCTCCAGCACGTCCTATTAATAACTGTGTCAAGGTTTAAGTCTCCCGCCCTTGTAGTTCTGAGGGATCTAGATTTTTTGAGGTGAAGCATGTTCATCAATTCTGGGTTGGACATGGCCTTGTATGTCAGGCACAGGTCACCTCTGAGCAGACGGTAAGCGACTGAATAGAGCTGAAGTTCCTTCAGTCGGGCAGCATAGGACATATTTTTGAGACCCTTTATCCTTTTGGTGAGGAATTTTTGGGGCCTTTCCAGTTGCTGCAGGTGTCATGTCAGATACATTCTGAATGGGGCATTGTACTCAATCATTGGTCTGATGAGTGATGAGTACAGGGGGACGATAACTTCCCTTGATCTAGATGTGAATCCCTTCATGATCAGGTGGGCAATGTAGAAGGTCTTCCTAACTACTTTGGCAACGTGAGTGTCAAATGAAGGTTACTGTCAACCTGGGTCCCCAGATCCCTGATAACCTCTTCTGAGCTCAGTGGGTTGCCGCCTATATGGTAGCTAGGGGTAACCTTGTTTTTCCCAAAGGGTATGACTATGCATTTTTTGGCGTTTAACTTTAGGCCATGGCTCTGGCATCAGTTATCCGTTTCTATAAGACCCTTCTGAAGGATATCTGTGTCAGATGTGTTCTCAACTATGGTGCCCAGTTTGCAGTCATCTGCAAATTTTGTCAGCCATAATCCTCCTGTGTTTGCTTGTACTTCTGAAAAGTAGATGCCGAACAGGAGTGGGCCCAGGACAGAGCCCTGTGGGACACCACTTGTGACAGGCTTTGAGTCTGACATGGCGCCAGCAACTCTGACCCTGTGGGTTCTGTCACTTAGCCAGTTTGCAACCCATCTTGTGACGTATGGGTGTACATTTAAGCTGATGAGTTTTTCAATGATACCTGAGTGGGGTATTGTGTCGAAAGCCTTTGCCAGGTCAAGGTAGGCTGTGTGGACTGCCTTTCCCTCATCAGTGGCCTTGGTGACTGTTTCGAAAAAGTCAACCAAGTTTAAAAGGCATGATCTGCCTTTGACAAAGCCAAACTGGGTCGGATCCAAAGTCTGCAAGTCCCCTATGTCTTTATTTATGAGTTCCATTATGATCCTCTCCATAGCTTTGCAGATCAGGCTTGTCAAGCTGATGGGACGGTAATTTCCGGGGTCAGTGGAGGCACCGCCTTTGTGAAGTGGGACCACAGTTGCCGTACGCCACTCCTTAGGCATGTATCCTGAGGTGAGGCTAAGATTAAACAGCTGCCCTAACTGTGGGTTTAATTCCTCATTGAGTTCGTGGAGCACACATCCGGGGACACCATCTGGTCCCATGGATGCTGTGTTTTTTGCCTTGGAGAGAGCAGTTCTCACCTGAGCGTTTGAGATGTTTGGGGGGTTACAATCCTCTGGTATAGATATCTCACCTTTTGGGGGGGAGGGGGGGGAGAAGTTAGCACTGAACCGGTCAGCCAGTATGTTGGCAATGTCTGTAGGTTCAGTAATTTTTACATCATTTTGAATTAATTCTGAGCATATCTGGGAGTTTCCTCCCAGGTTTCTAACATAGCTAAAGAAGGTCTTATGATTGTCTTTTGAGTCCTTAGCGACTTTTCTCTCAAAATTTGCCTTGGATGATTTTATGAGAGCTCTTAGTTTTTTACTTATAATGATCAAAGGTGTTTTCCCTTTTAAGGATTTTGCTCTATCTTGTGGTAGCTTCCTCCTTTTGTTGTAGAGTTTGTTTATGGCTGGGGTCCACCAGACTGGACGCTTGCCTTTGGTACAAAGAGTCTTTGTTTTGTTTGGGATTGCCTGATCCATGCAGTCCTGTAGGTGCTGGTAGAAGGCATTTGTAAGTGATTCAGCGGCTTGAGTAATGGTTTCCGCAAGCTCGGGGGCCTTAAAGGAGACCACACCAGTCTTTAGAAGTGTGAAGTCAGCTTTTGAGAAGTTCTTCACTGTGGTCTTTTTTATCTCAGGTGTGGGGGGGGGTGTGGACTTCCAGTGAGATTAGTTTATGGTCTGATCTCACCAGCGAGGGGTATACTTCCGGTGTTGAACATTGTGACCCCATGTTCGTGATGATGAGATCTAGTATGTTTTCTCCTCTTGTGGGGATGGTGACTAGTTGTTCCATGGCATTTGAGTTTATGAACTCTAGGAACCTTTGGGCTTGGTTGTGATCCCAGTCTATATTTGGGTAGTTGAAGTCACCTAGTATGATGGTGTTTGGAGATACATTTATCCCCTCCAGTGTTTTCAGGAAAGCTATGTGAGGTTCCTGAGATTGAGAGGGTGGCCTGTAACATGTCTTACAGGACAAAAACACAGTGGGGGGTATTCTGATGGAAGAACTAGTACATTGTATAAAGCTAAACCTTACAGAAATGACATTCAAATGAGCTGGATTATTATTTGTTTTACATTTGTTGACTGGGACTGTCCGACTAAGCTCACAACATTTTACAGCAGAGGCCCAGGGAGAAAAGCTCAGAATTATACAAAACAATTAAAACATTAAATAACAACTGAGATATACCAGTGGTTAACAGATCTCGTACAGTAGTTACACAATTAAACCACACTAAAAACAAAAGGATGATGATAAAAGCATAGGAAGTAAACTTTTATAATAAAAGAAAGTTTGTAAATCTAAAGAGCAATAGGCAGTGTATTACAAAACTTAGGACATTACATAGAAGCTATATACAGTAGATATAAAAAGTATACACACCCTTGTTAAAATGCCAGTTTTTTGTGATATATAAAAAAAAGCACAATAAATCATTTCAAAACTTTTCCCACCTTTAATGTGACCTATAACCTGTACAATTCAGTTGAAAAACAAACAAATCTGTTAGGGGAAAAAATATAAAAAAATAAAAAACATACAATACACTGGTTGCATAACCGTGCACACCCTTAAACTAAAACTTTGTTGTGTGTGTACACCCTTAAACTAATACAGCATTCAGTCTTCTTGGGTACACACCTGCCATCAATTAAAGAAACTCTAATTAACTCCAAATAAAGTTCAGCTGTCCTAGTAAGATTTTCCTGACATTTACTCAATTGCCTGCTACAGCAAAAGCCATGGTTCGCAGAGATCTTATAAAGCATCAAAAAGCTCTCATTGTTGAAAGATATCAGTCAGGAGAAGGGTACAAAAAAATTTCCACAGCATTGGATACACCATGGGAACACAGTGAAGACAGTCATCAAAAAGTGGAGAAAATATGGGACAATAGTGATGTTCTAAAAAACTGAACATCTCTCCAAAATTGATGAAAAGACGAGACGAAAACTGGTCAGGGAGGCTGCCAAGAGACCAACAGCAACACTGAAGGAGCTGCAGGAATTTCGGGCAAG
The DNA here is from genome assembly GCF_019279795.1 of Protopterus annectens. Taxonomy (NCBI): domain Eukaryota; kingdom Metazoa; phylum Chordata; order Ceratodontiformes; family Protopteridae; genus Protopterus; species Protopterus annectens. Next base: position 359,775,473 of record NC_056726.1, on the reverse strand, counting down.
TACTGGTTGTGTACTACATGTGACAACAATCTCCTGTATTCTCCATATGTCTGGGCTATGGGGTAGGGTTGCAAGATAGAAACCTTTTCTTACACAGAAAAACATCCAGGCCTGGCTAAAATTTGCAAAACAATACATCGGGTCTCCCAAAAGCATGTGAGAAAATGTGTTATGGTCTGATGAGAGCTGGGTCCTTGGGATATAGTAAGGTTTAATTTTTAGTGGATAGGTATAAAGATATTTCGCTTTGTTTTTGGATTTAAGAAGGTAGGAGGTAGGGAGGAACAGGATATTCATTGGAAAGATAGCTGCATAGATAGCTATGGGTTTCTGAGGGTAAGAAAAGGTATGTGAGTGAAGGGTGGTGGGGGCTAGCCCTTGGTGTGCTTGTCTTTGCCCTAAGAAAAACGATCAGCCAATTGAGTATACACTTGTGCACTCCATTCACATGGAAGAGCACCAGCAGGGTTCAAGGTGATCAAACATGCAGGAAGCTCCAGTCCACAAAAGCTAATATTGGAAGGTGAAATGTGTGTCTTACAGGTTACGCACAGGTTCTGCAAGTAAAAGACAATAATGTTAGGTGAGGTAGAAGGGGTTATTTTTCAGTTATCTTTCATAAGTGATGTACTTCCATTTTCCATATTTCTTGATGTTCTCCTATGATGTTCTTGCCCACTGCACATGAGAAGCTGCCACTATGCTAAATGAGCATGGGTTCTAACTAAGCATTTGGTGTGTGTGTGTGTGTGAATATATATATATATGTATATATATATATTTGGGGTTCAAGCGCCAGCACTCTACCTTTTTCTTCAATAAAGCCCTCACCTGACTCTGGGTAAGCAGGGTACCCTTCTCACGGCAGAAAACTGTTCCTTCTTAAGTACCACTCAGTTATAAAGCTGTGTGAGTGGACTTCTGTTTATTAATGTTGCAGGCATTGTACTACATTCTATTCTCTGGCTCCTGGGGCTGGAGCCAGCCACTGGTTCTTCACCTCCTGATCAGTCATAGGTTTCTCCTAATTATCATTAGCATATTCTTAATTTAACCAGCTAACTGCTCCACATAGAGCTGATAAACAGGCCATGAAAAACAATCTGCTGTATTACTGATGACATATATTTTAGAGTTTGTCCCATAAGGCTCACAGTACCTCCCCATGCCTTTGTGCAGCCAGCTGATTGCTTGCTAGGTGTAATGTGGCCTTCAACCTGTTTTAATCAACCTCTAACAGTAGGAAGGTGTGTGCCCTCCATTGTTTTACTGCTACGGGACATACATCTGGACAACCCTGCATCTTCCTATTGTCTCTAAACTGCTGTAGAACCCTTTTGTAAGCCACCTAATTAGCTGTACTGAGGGTGTTTATTATCTGTTATTCTCATATGTCCACTGGTACTGTGAATAAATCTGTACCCACACTGGTACTGGTGCTGCTTCCAGTGCCACTCTCTTGAATTGAGCCCACCGTGAAAGCACCATAGTGTAAAATGTCCAATTATTCTTCACCTCACCCTTTTTGCTGATTGCTCCCTGCCTGAACAATACATATGTTGTCCGATTTTGAGTTGGGAGTACGTTGTTTGCCCTCTCTTTGTATATCCAGGAAGAACTCCAACAATGTAATGGTAAATTAATGTCTCTATGTAATTACACTTGGCCACCTGCTGTTGAGCTTGCTTCTTCTTAAGTACCTCCCACACCAATTTTTTAGGAATATGGCAACAGTTATCCTGAAAAAAAATGCAATGCAGTCTGAGGGTGTGCCAACACAGAAGCAAGATCTCTAAAAATTTAGATGCCTGAAGGCAAGTACACTTGTTACTTGATAGGTTCATTGGTGGTTACTATGCTATTGACCCAAAGGTCTTTATAAGCCTAGCCGTGTGTACCCAATATAATTCTAGAGAAACCATTACAAAGGATCTAGCCTAAACTCAAGATCTTAGTTAGCAATGGCTACCCATGTCTAGGAGGGTTATAGGTGAAATCCCCGGCAAGGAATTTATGGTTTTCCATCCAGTCATCCAGGTTACACACAAACAGGACCATAGAGGTCTTTGTAAGATGTGATCTGGCAGTCTATTCCAGAAAAGTGGTAACCTCTGAGAGACATAACTGTCTCTCCAGCAGGCCCTATTTATGTCACTGGCCAGATTAAGTTCCCTGGAGCAAGTGACCCTTATCCCATTTGAGTTTTAGATCTGCAGCATTTCGATTAGGTTTGGATCTGAGATTGATCTGCAGGCCAAGCACAAGTCTTGTAAGTAGTCAGTACGCAACTGAGTACAGTGATGGTGACTTCTACGTGTCGGTGTAGGACATGTGGTGGAGACCCTGTAATTTTCTTGGTTAGAAATCTCTGAGGCCTCTTAAGTTGCTGCAGGTGCCTTGTAAGGTACATACCAAAGGGAGTCTTGTACTCAATTATTGGCCTGATAAGGGTCAAGTACAGGGGTGTTTTGACCTTCTTCTCTGTTGAGATGACCTCTTTTGCTCTTGAGGCAATGGCTTTGATAATGGGGGTGAGCAACATAGAATGCCTTCCTTACCACAGTAGATACATGATGGTGAAAGTTTAGGCTGCAGTCAGCTTGCATTCCCAAGTCTCTCACTACTGAGTTGTTACATTAGGGTATTATTATATGACAGTCTGCAGGGATATCATTTTTACCGAAGGGGGTGATAATGCATTTTTAGCACTGATTTTAAGTCCACAGCTTTGGCACCAACCATTGATATGTGTAAGCCCCTCTTGAAGTATATTGACATCGTTTGGGGATTCGGTGATTGCACCTAATTTGCAGTCACCAGCACACTTAGTCAGGCACAACCCCTCTGTTTTTGCCTGAACTTCTGAGAAGTATATTCCAAACAATATGGGGTCCAGCACTGACCCCTGTGGAACTCCACTGCTGACAGTTCTGCTGGTTGAGGTAAAGTCCCCAACTTTGACTGAGTGTGATCTGTTGGTGAGCCAGTTATCAACCCACCTGACAACATAAGGGTTGATATTGAACTGGGAGAGTTTATCAATGATGCCCGAATGTGGGACTGTGTCAAAGGCCTTTGCTAAGTCAAGGTAGGTTGAACGCACAGATTTCCCTTCATTTATGGCTCTGGTGGCATTTTTGAAGAGGTCTGCTAGGTTTAACTGACATGACCTGTCTTTTACAAAACCAAGCTGTGTCCAATGAAGGGTTTGGGGATCACCTATGTCCTTATTTATAGGGTCAATGATGATTCGTTCCATGACCTTACAGATAAGTCTGGTTAAGCTTAGGGGCCTTTAATTCCTGTAGTTTTAATACTCTTGTCAAGTAGCATATGACAAATTAAAAAAACTGTTACTTGTAAAACTAGCAATAAAGGGTCAGTGACACGAATGCTGTTAGGAGCAGCTATACTTTCACCTTAGTCAAAATACCTCCTGCATGTCAGTGTATGAGTGTATGCATGTATATATGCATATATCCACTAACACATCACACATACCGGTGTGTGTACATCTGCTTACATAAACAGAGAGAGACACACAAATTCAGAAACGGGTGTGTATGTGTGTGTGTAGATATATATATATATATATATATATATATATATATATATATATATATATAGATATATAGATATATAGATATATATATATATATATATATATAGATATATATATATATATACATACACTTTTGTGTGTGCATGTGTGTAGACATACAAATATATGTGGCTCTATAAGGCAAAGATATACAACAAATACATTTTAAACAATCAAAGAAATACATATGATAAACACATAATGACACATGCATTTATTTAAATTATTATCTATTTCCATCTTGATAATGGGGTACATGGTCTCATCAGCACAGCCTTCTGTGTCACAAAAGAGGCAAGTTTGAGAAACATGGTAATTCCAAGATAAACAGTGAAGTATACCACTAAAACAATTATTTGCACTGCATACAAAGTTTTAATAAAATGCATGCATTATCCATATCTCTCAACTGTACAGATTTTCACAGAATGTACAGATATTTGCCTCATATTTTTGGTCCATTTTTTCATAAAATTGAGGTTTTCTGGCAAATTAGTGGCAAATCATTTAAGACTGAACTTAGAAAATAATGGTAGGTTTGCGTTTCAGACTTCATACCTTTCAGAATATTCATGCTAATGCAAAACCTGTTACTCTAGAAACTTTCTAAGTTTATAGGAGCAATATTTAAAAATTGCCCCTATTTTTGGACCTTTGTCCCATTTTTATTCATGGCTTTGTCTAGATTTCTTGCTCTAAGAGGTTGAGAGGTATGATTATCACATATCCAGCATATACAAATTTGACAAGATATTCAAGAATGCCTTGAATTGCAAGCCAGTCAGTAAGACACAGCAAGACTGTGTTTTTACAACTACATGAATATAAACTTAGATTACATATTGCATACATACTTATGCACACACATAGGAAAATATAAGGAAATATAGAGACTTTGTTTGCCTCAACTTTCAAATGGTAACTGGTGTAACTCTACTGCAGTCAAATATTCAGGAAAATAGTGAAAGTTCCAAACATTTTACCACAGTGCAGGGAGGAAAAAAGAAAATGAATTCAGTTAGATGGAATTCGCATTATACAGACAGTTACTATGTGATTCCTGAAGGGTGTCAGCTAATGGGAAAAAAACTTAGTACAGTAACACAATTCAATTTCAAAGTTGTCTGACATGTTTTATTGAAACATATGATTTTATTATAGGTTCATACTAGGCTATCTGCCCTAGGGCATTTATAAGCCTAGCCAGAATGTGTTTGGCTTTCGCCACCCATTTTAAATTAATTCCTCTTGAAGAGAGTCAATGAGGGACTCTGCCTAACCTGGACTGGGATTTTATTCCAGAGGGAAGGGAGCCTCTGGGTTATGAATCTGTCCCTCCAGCATGTCCTATTTATCTCAGTAATGAGGTTTTCAAGTCTCTCGAGCGCGTAGCTCGATGGGATTTGGATTTTCTGAGGTGCAGCATGTCCATTAATTCCGGGTTGAACGTGGCTTTATACGTCAGGCACAGATCGCCTCTGAACAGGTGGTATGCCACTGAGTAGAGCTGGAGTTTCTTTAACCGGGCAGCATATGGCATCTGTTTGAGCCCTTTGATCCTCTTGGTGAGGTACTTTTGGGGTCTTTCCAGTTGTTGCAGGTGTCTGGTAAGGTACATCCCAAAAGGGGCATTGCACTCAATTATGGGCCTGATGAGGGATGAGTAGAGAGGCATGATGACCTCCCCTGATCTAGATGTGAATCCCTTCATGATTAGGTGGGCTATATAAAATGTTTTTCTAACCACTTTGGCCACGTGGTTGTCAAATGAGAGATTGCTATCAACTTGGGTCCCCAGGTCCCTAATTACTTCTTCTGTACTTAATGGATTACCACCTATGTGGTAATTTGTGGGCACTTTATTTTTGCCAAAGGGGATGACTATACACTTTTTGGCATTTAGCTTGAGGCCATAGCTCTGGCACCAGTTGTCTGTTTCTATGAGGCCCTTTTGGAGGATGCTTGTGGCGGCTGGAGAGTCGATTATGGCGCCCAGTTTGCAGTCATCTGCGAACTTGGTCAGCCACAGTCCTTCCGTGTTGGCCTGTACCTCCAAGAAATATATACCGAACAAGAGAGGTCCCAGGACTGAGCCTTGTGGGACACCACTTGTAACTGGTTTGGAGTCTGACATGGCTCCAGCAATTCTAACCATGTGGGTTCTGTCCTTGAGCCACTTTGCAATCCATCTAGTGACGTAGGGGTTTATATTTAAGCTGGTGAGCTTATCTATAAAGCCCGAGTGGGATATTGTATCGAAGGCTTTTGCGAGGTCCAGGTAGGCTGTGTGGACCACCTTCCCCTCGCCAATGGCCTTGGTGACTGTTTCAAAGAAATCAACCAGATTTAAGAGGCAGGATCTGCCCTTAACAAAGCCGAACTGGGTAGGATCCAGTGTCTGTAGGTCCCCAATATCTTTATTTATGAGGTCCATGATGATCCTTTCCATGGCTTTGCAGACCAAGCTAGTCAGGCTTATGGGGCGATAGTTTCCAGGATCCATTGAGGCACCACCTTTATGGAGAGGGACCACTGTTGCTGTACGCCACTCTTTGGGCACATATCCTGTAGTAAGGCTGAGATTGAACAGTAGTTTTATGTTTGGGTTTAGCTCTTCTTGGAGTTCATGTAGGACGCAGCCCGGGACACCGTCTGGTCCCATTGATGCTGTGCTTTTTGCTTTGGAGAGGGCGGCTCTTACCTGAACATCTGAGATGTCAGGGGGCAGCACTCTGCTGGGATAGATATTTGCCCTTTTGGTGGGGAGGGGGGAGAGAAGTTTGCGCTGAACCTGTCAGCTAGGATGTTGGCAATGTCTGTGGATTCAGTGTATTTTTTGTCATTTTGGACTAATTCTGAGCATATCTGGGAATTCCCACCCAGGTTCCTAACATAACTAAAGAAAGCCTTGTGATTATCCTTAGTGTCCTGTGCAATTTTTCTCTCGAAGCTGGCCTTAGACAACTTTATGAGTGCCTGTAGTTTTTTGCTAATACTGATCAGTGATGCCTTCCCTTTTTGGGATTTTGCTCTATCATTTAGTAGCTTCCTCCTTCTATTGTGGACATTTGTAACTCGGATGCAACTGCCCAAAGCAATGCTGTCCTGTGAAATGAGGGAAACTGTCTTGTAAATGTACGTCTGCATTAGTACATGCACTAGTAAACAACACTATTACTGACTATATGAAAAATAATTACCAGTGAAAGGAAAAAAAAAAAAAAAAAAAAAACGTGCCAACAAGCATGAAACAAACAAAAGAAAATACAATTGCCAAAGTTGGGATAATCATTCCACTAAGTTTTATAAAAAAAAAAAAAAAAGCAAATACTAAAGCTGCAGTTTCATTGCTGCAAAGGCTTCAGATCTGAGTGTGACTAGATAGATTCTATGGCTGAGGCTAAACCAGTCATTCAGATAATCTAATAGCCTATGGGCGGGGGGAAGGAAAATACAAAAGAACAAACTGTAAACTGTTAGCATTTCCTGTAATGACCATCCCCCACTGAGATTGGTGAAATCTGACCTGCAGTATGGTAACACCTTCTCTGAAAATCCTGCCTCTCTTTGAACATGTGACTTATACTGCACTAAAAAAGTAAACAAAGTACTCCAGCAAGCAACTGATTTTAGAAACGAGATAGTGCCCCTTTAAGCCCTAACTTTGATAGGGTTTCTGTCTATACATACTGAGCAGAGTGAATATAGCAATAACCCATGCTTGGTTGTGGGTAATGCTGGATTTACCCACGGTTGGCGTGGTTTGGTCCCGGGCGCCCGAGGACCAGACAGCCAACCGGGGTAAACAGCATTACCCACACCCAGAAGTGGGTTATTGCTATTATACCATGACATTATTTAAGAAAAGAAACTATTACTTTTCTTAAATAATGGCATAGTATAATGCCTGTTTACTGCCCTTCCGCAGATGTCTGGCATCCGGTAGTTCTGATGTACTGCGCCTGCGCAGTACATCAGAGTTGAGCAACGGAAGCAAGATCTCCGTTGCTTTTTTGTTCGCTATGTTAAATGGGTTTAACATAGCGAGACAGCTTTAAAATAAGCAACGGAGATGTCCGTTGCTTATTTTAATGTATCGCTATGTTAAACCCATTTAACATAGCGAACAGAAAAAGCAACGGAGATCTTGCTTTCTCCGTTGCTTTTAAAACCTGTCGCTATGTTAAATGGGTTTAGCATATGAGAGCTTTTAAAATAAGCAACGGAGATCTCCGTTGCTTATTTTAAAGCTGTCTCGCTATGTTAAACCCATTTAACATAGCGAGACAGTGTTTTAAAAGTAGAGTTATACTAATGGAAAAAAGTCCGGGCGACCGGACCTTTTTCCATTAGTATAACTCTATTTACAATGTGCACGCTGGCCAATCAGCGTGCACGGTTTGGGGGGGGGGTCATGGTATAATAAGAGTTGTTGACCACAGCTGTTAGCTGAGATATACAAGTATCCAGATTTTTTTTAACAATTAATATATAGCACTTTTATTGTCTGCTTTTTAGTGTTCGAGTGTATTTTATTGCTATTAACTAATCTGCACAAGTAATTGATTTGTCTCCAGTTAAAAGCATTCTGTATCTTTACAAATCTTTATCTGTTTAAAAACTTGGCTTTCTCTAGTGCTACTGTCTGTAGGCGGTCCCCATCCTCCCTCCCAGTTGGTGTCTTGCTCTTTAATTGTGGCTTTGCAGTTGCTCGCCCCTACTGTAAATCTGATCTGTGACACTCTTCCCTGTCTAGTGTTATTAGCTCATTCTACCTAATACATTTGATAAGGCCTTCTGTTTCTCCTTTTTCCATTTCAAAAAAAAAATTTTTTTTTGCCTGAACCTCCTTTTGTTCTGACTGTGCTTCTCAAACATTTTGGAAATATAGAGTATATTTCAGAGCATTTATTATAACTGTAATTGCCTAATATTGCTACAACTCAAGTGCTCTAGGTTGCTTTTCTGTGTATATAGAGTTCTCTGTTTCTTTAACTAAATAAGCTCTGCAAAGTTGTTTTATTACATTCCTGCCTGTATTTCTGAGTTTTTTTGCACTTTTAAAGTTTGTTTTTGCTTAGTTTAACTGGTAGGCTACACACTCAAGTGCGCTAAAGCATTTACTGTGTTTCTGTACCTAATTTCTGCTACGTTGTAAAAAAAAAAAAAAAAAAAAAAAATCGTGGTTTCCCACCTTTACTGAACTAGAATAGTCCAGTCTTCGGGTATTGCTGATCTCTGGGCTGTGTCATAGTTCCTGTGTTACCCATATCCTTATTTGGATAGGGGGAAGCTTCTTTGTTCACCATTGAGAGTGGGGAGCTCTGAGCAGCCTGTCTGTCCTAGAGGAGTGGTTCCAACCCAGTGACGTGTAGCTTAATGGCCGTTTTGGGCCATTTCCTATCTCTTTCTAACCCCCTGCTTTAAAGCAAGCCTTGGCGCGCTTTTGCGCTTGTAATTTTAAAGTTTGTCCTGTTTGTTGCATTTACCTGTTGAGGCTACACACTCAAGTGCGCTAGCCTGTGTTACATATTTATTGCATTTTTCTGCTGTTTGTTGCAAAAAAGAAAAAAAATTATCCTTGTTTCCCATCTTTCCTGACCTAGAGTAGTCCAAATACAGGCTTTGCTGTATTCTGGACTTTTGGAAAGTTCCTGTGTTGCCCATTTCCTTTCTTGGATAAAGGGAGGCTTCTTTGTTCACCGGTGGCAGTAGGGAGCTTGGAGCAGCCTATCTATCCCTGGGGGGAATGTTCCCAGCACAAGAATCTGGTAGTCTTTTGGCCGTTTTGGGCCAATTTCTAACTCTTTTAAGTCCCCCTGTATAAAACCCATTTTAGCGCGATTTTGTGCATGGTGCAGCATCATTGGGTTTAAACTATTCTCGGCTCCACAAAGTCTGCTCTTCACTTTTTCCCTTAGAACTGATATAGTTCTCATAATAAACACCCAATTCCCACTCTAAAGCCTGGCACTTGCTCACTAAAGCATTTATATAAGTCAGCACTAAAAAATTAAAAGCACTACATCCTCACAAACTCCCCTTAAGTACTTTGTTCCCCATTGGCCCTTTTTTTCAATTATAAAGGAATTCCCAATACTATTCTAGCATGTCCAAAGGTCAGTTGTCAATCTCCTCTCCGGTCCAGCTGGTGAATCTGGGAATCTTGAGTCAATGTTATAACTGCTTCATGTACACAGACAACCCTCTCCTCCTCCCAACAAATTCCAACACATGTGAGAGAAGTAACCATATAGCCAAACTGGAGGATAAGCTCTCTCAACTCAGTACTGGCGTAACCAGTCAGGAGGAGAAGGAAACCACACTCACTACAATTCCAGTCTCACATAGACCTACCATGACAGCAAACCAAACACATAAACACACAAAAACATACTCGGAGGCTTTAAATAAAAATCTGCCTAAGCAGCAGAGACCTCCAAAGCAGACACCCAAGCAACCGCTACCCCAAAACAAAACACGTGCAACACATAGCTCACAAAGCCAGTGTGCCGAACAGTCACAGCCCTTAAGGCTAAACAACACACCTGATACACTTGTAATAGGTGACTCTATCGTCAGGCACACTGACTTCCCGCTCACCAGGCTGAACAAGGAGAAGGTCACGGTGAGCTGCCTGTCGAGCGCTAGGATCCGCCACATAACACAAGCACTCAGGTCACTCCAAGGCAAGTACAAATATGACTCTGTCATCGTCCATGCTGGTGTGAATGACCTGAGACGTACCTCCTGGACTACATAAAAAGAGACATAGAGGAGCTCTCTGAGCATGTAGCCCAGGCCGGTATGACCCTGACCTTGAGTAGCATCTTACCCTCACCAAGAATGATGCCACAATATGAAGACAAGATGATCAATTTCAACAATTGGCTTAAGTATCGGTGTCATTCAAAGGAGATCCAATGCCTGTCTGCCTGGGATGACATGCTCTGTTACACTAGGGACGGCTTGCACCTGTCACCCCTGAGCTTTCGGATATTGGCAAAGGCTCTTGCCACCCCCATAGTGCCTTTTTTAGGCAAGGCTCAAAAGACAAACCCATCTCCATAGGTATCACAAGGGATATGAAACTAAAAGTAATGCTACTCAACACCAGAAGTATAAACCTCAAGATGCACGCACTCGAAACTTTCCTTAGCATGGAGAACATCGATATCTGTGCGGTAACAGAAACCTGGTTCAAGGCTCCCGAGAGCACCCCAGCACTACCAGGTTATACCTCATACCATGTTTTTCGACCCCAAAATTTGGACCGAACCAGAAAAGGAGGGGGAGTATCAATATTCGTCAAAGATACCTACACCTCCAGGTTGGTGGCACAGCACGAAGCATCAGAGACTATCCATGTGCAACTAACAGTGGGTAAAACTGCCTTCCAGTTTATAGTCTGCTACAGACCACCCTCCCAAACCCAGGAACCCCACTCGGCCTTCCTGAGAACACTGGAAAATATTAAGGTGTCTCCAAACACCATTATATTGGGCGACTTCAACTACCCTAACATAGACTGGGAGCATTACTCTAGCTCCAACACCCTAGCCCAAAGGTTCCTAGAATTTATAAACTCAAATGCTATGGAACAACTTGTTGCCACTCCCACAAGAGGGGAAAACATACTGGACCTGATCATTACCAACATGGAGACTCTATGCTCCAGACCAGAAGTGTATCCCTCACTGGTAAGATCAGACCATAAACTAATCTCACTAGATATTCACATCCCGACCTCAGCCCCTGCCCAGAAAACCACAGTGAAAAGCTTCTCTAAAGCAAATTTCACACTCCTCAAAACTGAGGTGGAATCCTTCAAAGCCCCCGGGCCTGTGGAAAATATGGCCCAGACCACAGAATCCTTTATAAACGCATTCTATGAACACCTTCAGGAATGCATGGATCATGCAATCCGAAATAAAACCAAGACCCAATTCTCCAAGGTTAGGCGTCCTGTCTGGTGGACCCCAGCCATAAACTATACAATAGAAGGAGGAAGCTACTACATGATAGAGCAAAATCCCAAAAAGGGAAGGCATCTCTGATCATTATTAGCAAAAAACTACGGGCACTCATAAAATAGTCTAATGCCAGCTTCGAGAGAAAAATTGCACAGGACACTAAGGATAATCACAAGGCTTTCTTTAGTTATGTTAGGAACCTGGGTGGGAATTCCCAGATATGCTCAGAATTAGTCCAAATGACAAAAAATACACCAAACCCACAGACATTGCCAACATCCTAGCTGACAGGTTCAGCGCAAACTTTTTCCCCCCTTCCCCACCAAAAGGGCAAATATCTATCCCAGCAGAGTGTTCCCCCCTGACATCTCAGATGCTCAAGTAAGAGCCGCCCTCTCCAAAGCAAAAAACACAGCATCAATGGGACCAGACGGTGTCCCGGGCTGCGTCCTACATGAACTCCAAGAAGAACTAAACCCAAACATAAAACTACTGTTCAATCTCAGCCTTACTACAGGATATGTACCCAAAGAGTGGCGTGCAGCAACAGTGGTCCCTCTCCACAAAGGTGGTGCCTCAACGGAGTCTGGAAACTATTGCCCCATAAGCCTGACTAGCTTGGTCTGCAAAGCTATGGAAAGGATCATCATGGACCTTATAAATAAAGATATTGGGGACCTAGAGACACTGGATCCTACCCAGTTCGGCTTTGTTAAGGGCAGATCCTGCCTCTTAAACCTGGTCAATTTCTTTGAAACAGTCACCAAGGCCATTGACGAGGGGAAGGTAGTCCACACAGCCTACCTGGACCTTGCAAAAGCCTTCAATACAATACCCCACTCATGCATTAATATAGATAAGCTCACCAGCTTAAATATAACCCCCTATGTCACTAGATGGGTTGCAAACTGGCTCAAGGACAGCTACATGCTCTAGGGACCTAAACCTTGTCACCACAATAAACAGAACATGCTGGAGGGATAGATTCCTGTCCAAGAGACTTCCCATACTCTGGAACAAACTACCTATCTGTATCAAACAAAGCTCTTCATTAGCACTCTTCAAGAAAAATCTTGATGATTGGATGGGAGATTGGAAATTCACCCTGGGTATCACTTCTGTGGCTCTGCTCGACAGTGGCACAGGAAAATAATTTTCTTGGGTGGCAAAAGCCAGGGTACCTTTTGGCTAGGCTTATATAGGCCCTAGGGCCAATAGCCTAGTACCTACCTATGAACCTGTAAGGGGAAGGAAGAAAGTCTACTGTGAAAGGTTTTTAGTATGAATGCCTGACAAATAGAACAAGAAGAATGGCCATGAAGAAGCTCCTAGACAAAAAAGGCACTTATCGTGGTGGTCTTTATGGGGAATCTGTCCTCCACACTAGCATTTACCCTTCCTGGGTGACATTAACCCCAAGGAGCACAAAAAAGCAAGAAAAAACAAAATCCCCAATGAGGCACTTATGTGCAACTGCAATAGAAGTCAGCAAACAGGCATAGGTAGTCACTGGAGAACACAAATGCGTTCATCTGGCAGTAAATAGGTGCAGGTAAACAGACTGAGAGTAAAAAGATATATTCAGACTAGAGGCAAAGAAGTTCTGATTTTGGTAGGCTTGAGCATCATCTTTATCCCCTATGCTATGCAAGAAGCATTTGGGTGACGTTTGGTGTACCTGTTCAAAGCAACAAGTAGTCTTTGGTTGGCTGGCCGTATGTTCAGGCTTCCACGACATGGAATCCCATCTGTTAAGAATATTGCAGCAGTGAATGTAAGGACATCAATATTTCTGGTGGCTATCACTTTAGCTAAGTATATATCAGAGATGTCAGCAATTTCTTGCAGACTTCTGTACCTAATTTTTCATAAGGATAGGGTTCCACTGAGAACTAATGCTTCTTTCTTACCTAAGGTGGCATCCAAAGGTAAGCTAAATCAGGCCATAAATCTACCAGTCTTTTTTTCCCAAGATTTCTAATAAATGTGAATACATGCTTCATTTGCTGGATGCCCATCACCATCTTAAGGTCTGTCTTCATAAAACTAAGCCTTTCAGGAAGTCTGATCAACTTTTTGTGGCGTTCTCAGAACAAAAATTGGGCAAAGAGGTCACTAAGATTACTTTGTCTAAATAGTTGTCAGATTGTTTTACCTTTGTGTACCATAAAAATGATTTACCCTTACAGTCTAAACCAAAAAGGTCATTACACAAGGGCTGTGGCCACATTTACAGTCTTTGCTTGCAAACTTATTATCGATGATATCTGTGCAGCTGCTACTTGGCTAACAGTTCATACATTTGTGTCACATTTTAAGCTGAGTAAACAATCCAGATCTTGCTCATCTTTTAACCCTACCATTTGTGGGACTGTCTTTCCCTGATACCACTGGAGACTATATGCTTGGGAATCTGTTCCATAGTTGAATTGGATGAAAATAGGCAACACTGGATACAAACGTTATGCACTTATAATGATAGATTCATGTTGTCTTATTCTTGTCCAGTTGAACATCTCTCCCACCTTCCCCCTGACAAAATACTAATCAGACTCTGAAGACTGGTCGGCCATGGCATTCCCTGTCAGTAAGCAGTCACCACTGCCAATGATTTCTTGTCATGTCATGACCTTATTCGTATCTTTTAGAAACTAGGTGGAATAGCACCTCCTTTTTCGTTAAGAGTAAGGGTTTTTTATTTATTTTATTTTTTTTTAACTTTTCATATATATTATTCATTAAGGGGCAATATCTGTGATAGTAGGGTGGTGACCAGGGAATTATGGCTAGGGGAAAGAGTCAGAGCCTTGAAAATGAAAAGCGTCAAGATTGCTGTCAAGGTCAGATCCAGTTGGATCCGACAACCCACAGCTGAACCAGATGAAAATTTGACAATGTGAATTTATCATTATGGTAAGTACATAACATGTGTATGTCTCTTAGGCTGGCCCAGTGAAGACATGCTTATACACCCAACCCCCCAGAATGCCATATTGATTTTAATAATGCTTATCTTAAAAAAGGGCATAACTAAGAAAT